>NW_024105032.1:0-66140 GCF_003945595.2 Pipra filicauda | reverse complement strand
CCCATGGGGGTGTGCAGGTGGTGGTCCCAGGCTACGGCGCTGAGGATGAGGCCGTTGGCCAGGAGGGCAGCCAGGGAGATGGCCAGGAAGAGCCAGAAGTGCAGGAGCTGCAGCTCCCGCCTGTCTGTGAATGCCAGGAGGAGGAACTGGGGCATGGAGCTGCTGTTGGACATTTGCTGCCTCTGGGTGTTTGTTTCCAACACAGGAGAAGAAGACAGTAAGAGGACAGTTAGCGTGGACTTAGCTAAACAAAGTCAAAGCTGTATTCTACAGATACTCCCCAGGGCACACACAGACAGCCTTTTGATTTCCTAGGAGATCTTCCTTCAGCTCCCGTGCTGGGTCCCTACTGAACAGCATTTTCACTGTTTTAGCATCATTGTGCTTCTGTACAGGGGTTTCACATAACAAGGAGATGTTTAGGGACAGGTTTCCAACCTGGAGGGAAATTCACAGCTTGGAAGGAAACCTCAGGGAGACAGTCAAGTGTCCTTATGATGGCATTTGATTTAAGCAGACTCAGCTCCTTCCCCAGCAGCACAGGCTGCACTGGTAGGGGTCATATTCCGTTTGCAAGTGCAAAAATGACAGCTCAGACTTGTCCTGATGGGTCTAGCAGAGGTGATGCTGGTGCTACCCACAGGTAGAGCAGTGGTTGAAAGCACATTAGGAAGCTCAGACAGACCTACTGAGCACTCACAGTTCAGATGTCTCAGGGACTTGTCAAAATTAATACTTTCTTAATGATTTATTCCTTCCATTCCTCCAGAGTAGGAAACTGGAAACACAATCTCAGGAAATTTCTTTAACCTTATAAAAATCTTTGTCTTGGAAATATTCTGAGAGGGAGCTGAAGCTCTGAGCATGTCCTCCTCCTCTACACTCCAGATAGTCTCAGAGTTGCACTTGCAGAATCTGTAGTTGGTGAGCAGTGCCAGCTTTACCAGATGCCTCCAAAAGCTGCAGTCCCATTGCCCTGCATGAACAGACTTCCTGTGCCAAGATCTGTTAAAATTGTCTCCCAGTGAGGTCTCAGCATCATTCTACATCTGACAGCCTTTAACTTCTCTCTGTCTCACTCCCCTGCCCCTGGTGCTGCAGTACAGTGCCCTCAGCCCTGCTGGGCTGTGCAGAGGAGCTGCTCACCAGCAGAGCTGTCTCTTTGAAGCTCTTCTTGCTTGCCAGGAGCTCCCTGTGTGCCAGGAGCCCAGCCCAGCTCAGCAGCACAGCAACAGCCCCAGGCATTTAGTGACCCTTGGGAGGTTTGTCATTGTTTACATGAGACTCAGTCCCTGAGAGGAAGTTCAAACAACTTTTCAAGAAGTCAAAATGAGATTGAAACACTGAAGTTTCTTGTTGTGCTAATGAGTCTCACTGAGGGACACAACTGAGAACATGTCCCCAGGTTCCAGTTAGAGCAGAAAAGTGCAGACAGTGATGACAAGGATGGACAAGCAAGGGAGAGGTGTCTGTGTTTCTGAATAGACATTGACTTCTTTCCTTAATCCAGAGGACCAAGGCCTGACCCCCATCCCCTGGGAAGGGACATCCTGTCCCTGCCTCATTCCTCAGGGCTCTTCCTGAGGCACTGGGATGTGGGATGTGCAATGCCAAGGGCAGGACCATGGGGTGGCACCTGCCAGGCTGCTGAGCAGGGACAAGGAGGCCATGAGGCCCCAGGGCTGCAAGGGGCACTCCCCTCCTCCTGGCATCAGGGGCACAGACAGCAGCCATGGCCAAAGGCCTGCAGAAGGTGGCTCTGTCAGGGCCTTTCAGCTTCTCTCCCTCCCTGTCTCCTCTCCAGCCCAGGCTGTCCTACGGTGTCCATGCCCTGCCCCTTTCCCTGCAGGCTGTCGTCATCCCCCCGGCTGCCCCACCTGGCTGGCACCTTCCTGCACTGACATCTCTGCGTCCTCCCTGGCTCTTCCTGCACACACAAAGCCTTGGGCTCATCCAGACTCCTTTTGGGTGATGTGTTCCAGCACAGCATTTTCCATGGAGTGAAATTCCTTTTTCCTCATGTGTACCAGGGGGAATTTATGCTGATACTTTTGGTCTGTGTTTGGCCCTGCCACCTGTGAAAGCTTTGCTCTTTCCCTGCCATGTTATGGGAAAACAAGCACTGATAAGCGGGAAAGTTGTCCTTGAAGAGAGATTTTTGTATAAACTGTTTAAATTGGTGTTCTGTGATTGGTTACTTTTCCATCAAGGGCATTTGGAGGAGAAAGTGATGATGAAGTGAGGAAGGCTCGACCCCAGACTCAATTAAGGTAGACCCCCAAAACACTCTGCGCATGCGTGTGTGGATTTCCAACGTTCTCACGCGTGAGCAGAAGAGATGCACTGACATAACCGGGGGTGGGACTGAGGGCCTCTGGCGGGGCGGTGCTGGCCACACCTGGGAGGTTGTGGTCTCTCAATTAATTGTTTAAAAAGCAGATAGTGCTTCCTTGGTGAGAGCAGGTTTACTTCAAGGACAACGTTGCCTTTTGGCGCTTACCAGCTTGTTAACTTACTGACTCTCCGAGGATGCCGCTCCTGCTGTGGGTAATTATAGGTATGCTAGGTTGGTAAGATAACTTTATGGGCAACAGCTGGGTAACTGGGGAGATCGTGCTGGGGGCTTATTCCTCTCCTCGTTCCTCCCTTTTGGGTTTGTTCATTTTCTTGGTCACCTTTTTGTAATAAATATTGGTTTTTTCTGTTGAACTAGCAACGGTGTCTGTTTTTCGTGTCTGTATATCTCGGACCTTTTCCCTGATAAAGTAACCCCTCCCCGATACACTCATGTCTACTTGGGACCTCCCCAGCTGCACTTGGCATTAATTCTTTCTTTCTCATGCTCTTTTCTGCTCTGACAAAAGGATCCACCATCTCTAAATCCACCCTTCAAGCCCTCTGAGGGCTGTCTTGTGCTGTCCTCAGTCTCCACACCACTGAGGCCACAGCTCCTTAGCCCCTCTCTAGTGCTCCTGTGCTTGAGACATTTAAACCCCATCTTGGGAGATCTCTGGGCACTCACTAATGTTTTTGCAGATGAAAATATCGTGCTCATAGTCTAAGTGAATCACAGTTGCCATGACAACCAGCATGCATTCCCATTGCTATGGTCAGTTACCATGGTAAATAGAGTACATTCTCATTGCCACAGTCAGTTACCATGGCAACCGTAATACATTGTCATTGCTATGGTCGGTTACCATGCCAACCATAATACATTCCCATTGCTACAGTCAATTACTGTGGCAAACAGCATACTTCCAATGGTACAGTCAGTTACCATGGTAACCATAATACTTCCCACTGGTACAGTCAGTTACCATGGCAACCATCATACATTCCTGTCAGTACAGTCGGTGAGCATTGTAACCATCACACATTCCCATTGCTACGGTGAGTTACCATGGCAACCGTCATACAGTCGCATTGCTACGGTCAGTTACCATGGCAACCACCATACATTCCCACTGCTGTGGTCAGTTACCATGGCAAACAGCATATATTCTCATTGCCATGGTCAGTTACCACAGCAACTACCATACATTCCCATTGCTAAGGGCAGTTACCATGGCAACCATCACACATTTCCATTGCTACAGTCAGTTACCGTGGCAACCACCATACATTCCCACTGCTATGTTTGGTTACCATGGCAACCAGCATACATTGCCATTGGTACAGTCAGTTACCATGGCAACCATCATACATTCCTGTTTCTATGGTCAGTTACCATGACAAACATTATACATTCCCATTGCTACACACAGGTACCATGGCAACCATCATACATTCCCATTGCTACGATCAGTTACCATGGCAACCATCAGACATTACAATTGACACGGTTGTTACCCTGGCAACCATCATACATTCCCGTCATTGCGGTCGGTTACCATGGCAACCATCAGACATTTCCATTGTTATGGGCAGTTACCATGGCAACCAGCATACATTCCCATTGCTACAGTCAGTTACCATGGTGACCATCATACTTCCCACTGGTACAGTCGATTACCAGTGGCAAACCACCAGACATTCCCATTTCTACGGTCACTTACCATGGCAACCATCATACTTCCCACAGGTATAGTCAGTTACCAATGGCAACCAGCATATATTCCCATTGCTACAGTTAGTTACCATGGCAACCATCATACATTCCCATTCCTACTGTCAGTTACCATAGCAAACATCATACATTGTCATTTCTACAGTCAGTTACCCTGGCAACCATCATACAGTCCCACTGCTACTATCAGTTACCATGGCAACCATCATACAGTCGCATTGCTATGTTTGGTCACTATGGTAACCAACATACAATACACTTGCTATGGTCAGTTACCATGGAAACCATCATACATTCCCATTCCTACAGTCGGTTACCACAGTAACCATCACACATTCCCATTGCTGTAGTCAGTTACCATGACAACCAGCATACATTCCCATTGCTACGGTCAGTTACCATGGCAATCATCATACTTCCCATTGCTGCAGTCAGTTACCATGGCAACCAGCATACATTGTTTATGCCATGGTTGGTTACCATGGCAACTATCATACATTTCCCATTGCGTTAGTCAGTTACCATGGCAACCATCACACAGTTCCATTGCTTTCGCCTGTTACCATGGCAACCATCATACATTCTTATTGCTATGGTTGGTTACCACGGCAACCAGCATACATTTCCATTGCAACAGTCAGTTACAACAGGAACCATAATACTTCCCACTGGTACATTCGGTTACCATGGCAACCATCATACATTCCTGTTGCTATGGTCAGTTACCCTGGCAATCAGCATACATTCCCATTGCTACGGTCAGTTACCATAACAACCATCATACAGTCTCGTTGCTATGGTCAGTTACCACGGCAACGAGCATACAGTTTTCTCTACAGTCAGTTACCATGGCAACCATCACACATTTCAGTTGCTACAGTCAGTTACCATGGCAACCATCATACATTCTTACTGCTATCGTCGGTTGCCATGGCAAACAGCATACATTCCCATTGTTACAGTCGGTTACCATGGCAACCAGCATACGGTCCCATTTCTACAGTCAGTTACCATGGTAACCATCATACTTCCCACTGCTACAGTTGTTTACCATTGTAACCAGCATACATTCCCGCTTCTGTGGTCAGTTACTATGACAACCATCATACATTCAAATTGCTATGGTCAGTTACCATGGCAACCATCATATTTCCCTTTGGTACAGTCAGTTACCATGGCAACCATCATTCATTCCCATTGCTACGGTCGTTTACCACAGCAAGCATCAATCATTCCTGTTGCTACAGTCACCATGGCAAACATCACATATTTCCATTGTAAGGGTTTGTTACCATGGCACCATCACAGATTCGCATTGCTATGCTCGGTTACCATGGCAACCATCATAAAGTCACATTCCTATGGTCGGTTACCATGGCAACCGGAATACATTCCTGTTGTTACAGTCAGTTACCATGGCAACCATCAGACATTCCCAGTGTTATGGTCGGTTACCATGGCAACCATCAGACATTTCCATTGCTATGGGTAGTTATCATGGCAACCAGCATACATTCCTGTTGCTATGGTCGGTTACCATGGCAACCAGCATACATTCCCATAGCTACAGTCAGTTACTATGGTAACCTCTTGGTTCCTCTTGGAGAAAAGCAGATGCAGATGAGCCTCCCTGTTGTCCACAAACCTTTAGAGCAGCTGTGCTACAAAGGCCTGTGTCCCAAGGGGTGTCTTGACCAAGACTCTGTACAAACCTCTGGGACTCTTTGCATCCTGTCCTGGTGCCTTTCCAGTGAATTCCAGGGTTATCAAAGACAACTGGAATGGGCTCTTTGTCTCACTCCACAAGGTCACCCAAACCACTCTCTCCTCTGACCCTCACCCACAAAAGTTCACCCAAGTTGTTCATCCCCTAGAGCAGCTCCACAGGTCCAAGAAGCTCCTTCCTGCTGAGGACACCTCTCTCCTGCTCTTTCTCTCCTGTGTCTCCTTGGCCTTCTCCCCCAACCCATCACAGCCCTGCAACCTGGGAACTGTCTCAGCAGGCCTGGGCTGTTATTGCCTGCAAGTGGAATGAAGAGAGACTTGGGGCTGCAGCTCCTCCTGCCTGTGCCCCACATGCAGGGCATTGGGGCCTGTCTGGCTGCAGCCCCTCAGCGGGGGCACCGGGGTAAGAACAGACTTGCAGTGGGGAAAGCTGCTGTGAAAGCCCCGAGAGCTGGGCTGTGCAGAGGCTTTGCTGACAATGGCCTTGGGGGTGGACGTGCTGGGACTCAGGCCCAGGGGGAAAATCCCAGGCCTGATCCCTGAGGAGATCAGCACATGCTGCTGAAATGCTGGGGGAGAGAAGAGCCAGCAGAGGGAGGGAACAAGTGTGGACAGCCTGGGCTGATGTGCTTTGGACTCGTGCCTGGCCCAGCCTTGGCTGGGCAGAGAAGGGACAGCCTTTGTGTCCCTGCAGGGCTGGGATTCACTCCCTGCCCCAAAGGCACCCAATGTGTCTGAGAAGCCCTGGGTGGTGCCTGTCACACAACTGCTGGGAATGGGGACGGGGTCCCTGCACAGGCCCTGTGCTGTCCATGGCAGCTGCTGCACTTGTGCTGCAGAGCCCTGGCACCTCCCCTGCACTACAGGCCCCTCTTTGGCTGTTCAATCCAGGCTCTGCTGCCCTGAACTAGGTTTAGCAGTGAAGGGATGTCCAGGAGACAATGGCCATTGTGCTCTGAGGACATGTAGAAAATACCTCTGATAAAGAACAGGAGAAAGACCTCTCTCCCTGTGCCACCTGACTCCATTTGGTCACCTGAGCACCTCTAGGGGCTGCCCTGGACAGAAGGAACAGTGACAGGTTCCCCTGTCCTACATGTGGGCACCTTCTGCCACTGAAGTTGGCCAAAGCAATGTCCCAGCAGCCTCCAAGAAGATCCCACAGCTGCTGCCCTGTCCCTAGGAACTGCTCCATTGGAGCCTGCAGTTCCCAGCAGGAATCTCAGTCACCTCTGGCCCCTCAGAAGGAACCAGGGCTTTGTGTCCCAGCAGGTCACTCCTGGCTTTGGTCTTCATTCATTGCCATGGGAGCTGGGACAAGGAGTCACCTGCAGGGGCCTGTTTTGGGCCCACTGAAGTGGGGCAGGAGGAATCCCAGCCCATGGGGGCTGTGGAGGGAGCTGAGTGTCCTTCTGGCCCCAGCTCTGCAGAGTCACAAGGAGACACCTCTGTTGACTCAGCTGAGTCCCTTCCCTCAGTGCAGGTGAAGGAGATCCCTCCTGGGCACTGTCTGGGTTTCCTGTCTAATGATGGGACATGAAAAGGGGACTCTTGGACTTTGTGTGTGTTTGCAGAAATGACCCTGCTGAAAGAAGTGTCTGTGCCCAGCTGAGAGAAGGAACATCATTATTTCCTTCAGCTGTGTGCCAGCAGGTTCCCCTGGAGCCCCAGGGACAGCTGGAGGGAGCCCAGAGGGGCAGAGAAAGGGCTGCCTGGGGCTGTTGCTGTGCTGCTGAGCTGGGCTGGGCTCCTGGCACACAGGGAGCTCCTGGCAAGCAAGAAGAGCTTCAAAGAGACAGCTCTGCTGGTGAGCAGCTCCTCTGCACAGCCCAGCAGGGCTGAGGGCACTGCCTGCAGCACCCAGGGCACAGGAGAGAAGGCAGAGAGATGAGAGGCAGCCTGGGCTGGGAGGTGACTGAGCTCTCACCATGGGAGAAACCTTCCCAGGATTTGAAGGAAGAATTCTCTGACTGTAGGAAAGTTCAACTTGCCTTCCTGGAGGCATCTCCAAAAGCTGCCACATCCCACAGCTTCTAGGATCTTTCAGCAGGACTCTCCCAGTTGCTGCAGTGCAGGGGAAGTGGCCATATGGCAGAGCAGGGCAGGAGCTGCAGGCAGCAAGGGCAGAGAGGAGAAGGGAGCAGGAGGTTCAAGGGATCCTGGGGTGGGAGGACAGGGCAGAGCTGCTCAGGGCAGGAACCTTGCCAGTCCTTTGCCATGGCTTCAGGCTCTGGCTTCAGAGCAGTGCAGGTGAGTTCCTGCAAGTGCCTCTGCCAGCTGCCAAATGGCAGCAGTGGCAGGAGCTGTCAGGATGGCTCTGCTGGATTTGCTGGGGTGCAGCAGGAGAAGCTGCTGCAGAGCAGGACTTGCTGCTGCCCCCTCAGAGGCCCAGGGCCAGAAGGTTCCCTGTGCCAGGGCTGGCTGTGGGGTGGGAAGGTGGGGGTGCAGCCAGGGGTGCCCAGGGCTGTGGGGCAGAGCAGGGTCCTGCCCCCAGGGCTCTGTGTGCTGGGGCAGGGACTCTGCTGCCTGCCAGGGTCAGCTCTCAGCCCGGCCAAGGAGCTGCCACGGCCCTGCAGGGAGAAGGGGTGGGTGGAAGGAGTGACCCCTCCGGGCAGGGCAGGGCTGGGCAGGGCCCTTCAGCTGCAGGCTCAGGGCTCCTCACAGCTTCAGCTCCACCTCCTCCATTTCCAGGGGCCCTTCTCAGGAAGCACATCCCCCCAGAACACCTCCCCCTTCCCAGCCACCGCAGGGGTCTGGGATCTGCTCTGCAGCCCCTGCCCAGGCAGAGCTGCCCCTGGGCACTGGGCTGGGGATGGCTCTGGCAGCACTGGCAGGGAGCTGAGCTGGGCACAGGCAGGGGCTGCTGGCAGGAACAGCTCCTCACCCAGAGACAGGCAGGCAGGGAGAGGGAGCTGCTGCCACAAGGGCTGGGCAGGGGGATGTGGGCCCCTCCCTGCTGTCCCTGTGGCACAGACCCCTTCCCTGAGCAGCTCCTGCCTGGGCTCCTTTCCCAGCCTAAGCAGAGCCTGTGCCCTCAGGCCCACGGGGGCTGGGCTGTGCATTGCCCTGCAGCAGCCAGAGCCCAGGCAAGGACAAGGCCCTGATTTCCAGCTGTCTCTCTGTGTCCCTCCTCCCTTGGCAGCAGCACTGTGGCATTTCACTGCCATCCCCTGCTGCCTGGGCTCTCCTTGTTCTCACCAGTGGCTTTTCTGAGCCAGTGTGGGGTTTGGGGGGGCAGATTCCTGTCCAGACACAAACCCTTTGGGTGCTGCTGTGGGGATGTTTCTGTGGGAGCCAAGTGCCCAAGTGCCCTCCAGGCACCTTCAGGGTCTTCAGCTGTTTGCCTGGGTGTCCTGCAGGGCTGCAGGTGCCCTCCAGATGGGCACAGCTCTGCCATAGGATCTCTGTGCTGCACAGGATCCCCATGGAGAAAACTCCTCAGTGCTAAATCCATGGAAATGCTCTGGGCAGCCGCACTTGGGAGCTGCAATGATCCCTCTTTGTGGCAGTCTGGGAGGAGAAGGTGAGATCTTAATCAGGCATTCTCAGGAAAGGCAAGGATTCTCTCAGTCTGCTCTTTGAACCAGGATTCCTCTGATCCCAGAAGTGCTTTTTTTCTTTTTTAAGGGAATTCCTAGGGGCCATCCCCCTTCAGCTCCAAGCTGCCAGCCAGGGGCAGCTGTGAACAGGAAAGATGTTCAGCTCTTGTCTCTGCACCAAGAGACCACCCCTTTGCCTCTCAGGACTCACAAGATTTCACTTGGAGCACATCAGAAATGTCAGAGATTTCAACCATCCAAACTCACTCCTGGCAAGAACTGGAACAAAATCAAGTCCCCCAAATCCCCTCTCTCTGTTCTACACTTTGGTAAACTGTGACCAGCAGTTCTGGAAACACTACTTTGATACATTACAAGTGCATTTAATTGGAGGTCACCCTGTGCTCCAAGTTGCCTCTCACTGCACAGCAAGAAGGATTCCTCGGGAGCCCATTCCAGGGTCCCTGCTCTCAGTGCCCCCTTCAGCCAGCAAAACCCAGAGCTCAGGGAGAGGGATGCAGAGAGATCTTCTTGAAAAGAGGCCCTGAATGTTGAATTGCTATGAGACATGCAAGATGTTTTGCTGATTGAGTCTGGTCTAATTCAGTTCTGTCTTTATTCTCCTCAACAGAAAACAATAACCGGAGGCAGCAAATGTCCAACAGCAGCTCCCTCACCCAGTTCCTCCTCCTGGCATTCGCAGACAGGCGGGAGCTGCAGCTCCTGCACTTCTGGCTCTTCCTGGCCATCTCCCTGGCTGCCCTCCTGGCCAACGGCCTCATCCTCAGCGCCGTAGCCTGTGACCACCACCTGCACACCCCCATGGGCTTCTTCCTGCTCAACCTCTCCCTCACAGACCTGGGCTGCATCTGCACCACTGTCCCCAAAGCCATGCACAATTCCCTCTGGGACACCACAACCATCTCCTACATGGGATGTGCTGCACAGGTTTTTCTCCTCATATTCTTTCTTGGAGCAGAGTATTTCCTCCTCACCATCATGTGCTACGACCGCTACGTTGCCATCTGCAAACCCCTGCACTACGGGACCCTCCTGGGCAGCAGAGCTTGTGCCCACATGGCAGCAGCTGCCTGGGCCACTGGGTTTCTCATTGCTCTGCTGCACACAGCCAATACATTTTCCCTGCCCCTGTGCCAGGGCAATGCCCTGGGCCAGTTCTTCTGTGAAATCCCACACATCCTCAAGCTCTCCTGCTCACACTCAGGCTACCGCAGGGAAATTGGACTTATGTCTTTTACTCTCTCTTTAGAACTTGGCTGGTTTGTTTTCATTGTTTTCTCCTATGTGCAGATCTTCAGGGCTGTGCTGAGGATTCCCTCTCAGCAGGGAAGGCACAAAGCCTTTTCCACGTGTCTCCCTCACCTGGCTGTGGTCTCCCTGTTTGTCAGCACTGCCACGTTTGCCCACCTGAAGCCCCCCTCCATCTCCTCCCCATCCCTGGACCTGATGGTGGCAGTTCTGTACATGGTGGTGCCTCCAGCAGTGAACCCCCTCATCTACAGCCTGAGGAACCAGGAGCTCAGGGAAGCCATAAGGAAAACGATGACTGGATGTTTTTTTAAGAAGCAATAAACTGCATCTTTTCTCCTGCAGAACACTCATTGTATAACACATGTTGGGCCCAGCCTGCCTTCTAAAGCTATTGATAGTTTTTGGGGTGGGGGGGCTTTCTTTTTTTTCCCTCTGTTCATGTCATTAGCACTGAAATTTTATTCTTCATCCCATATATCATTCACTCTTTACCTCTTTTTTTTCACCCACAAAATATACAAATCAGGAATCATGCTTTGTGTGCATTTAAACAAAATAAAAGTTTGTGCAAAAAGGTATTTGTCAAACATCCTGCCTGTTTTAGTTTGTATATGAGGAATCACAATCTCTGAGTGTAAGAAAGGACACAAATGCTTTTTTCTAGATTCTTCCTCCAAGACCTCCCCTGAAGCTGGAGGGCATTTCCATGTTTGCAGATGTGGAGGGTAAAAGAGTCCCAGCACTGCCAGGGAGCCCCAGCACTGGGTCTGTTCAGAGCTGCTCTCTTTGCACTCCCACCCTCTCCTTTCCTGTCCGTGCCCAAGGCCTGAGTGCTCTGGCAGCTCAGTCACTGTCCTGCTGTGGGTCAGGCCTGTGAGCACAGGCAGGGACAGGCCCTGGGCACTGCTGGGACAGGGCTGGGCTCCACAACAGCAGTTCCAGCAGCAAAGGGGTTCCCCTCCAGGCACTTCCTGAAGGCTGAGGTCTTTTCCCAACACTGGAATGGAGAAGAAGTCCAAGGAACAGAGTCTCAGAAGTCTTGTTGCTTTGCTTGTTTCTCCATGGAGACAGTGCAGGGAGGTCAGGGACCCACTGGGACTTCAGGGACTGAGGGCTGGGTCAGATGTTGTGTGTTGGTGGCCGATGGCCAATGGAGGTGACAAATGATCTCCAAGTCACCTGCCTGGGGCTCTGCTTGTGAGGGCTCTGATGGCAGGTGAGGACTTGTCTGTAGGAACTCAGGAAGTGCAGGAGAGCACAGAGGATCTGCAGGGACAGCCTGTCCCATCCAGTCAGCAAGGAATGGAGCCCTGGAGCAGAATCCTGCTGGGGTGGAGTTACCAGAGATCAAGTCCTAAATCTGCCTCTGAACTGGTACAGGAGAGTTCTGCAACCCCAGGGGATGAAGCAGGAACAGAGAAAGGACTCTGGCCAGTGACTTGTCTGACCCACAGTGAACTCCCCTTGTGCCTCCCCAGTTCAGGGAGGGCTGTACCAGAGCCAGGGGTGGGCTTTCAGGAGGGTGTCCTGAAGAACTCTCCAGCCCACAGGCTGCATGGAGTGGAGCCCTGCCCTGCCCTTTGTGCTATTGGAAACAGCCCATGGTCCTGCCCAGCCTTGTTCTTGGCTACTGAGCCTCCCAGGACTATGGCAGAGGGTGGAGAGGAGTGATCCCCATCCTGCTGGGTCTGCTCCCCACCCTGACCAGCATGGCCAGTGCAGGGTCAGCCCAGGGTGCCACAGCCCCTCCCTGTGCAGAGCAGCACCTCCAGCTCAGGGCCCTGCAGGGATCCCAGGCTGGGATCTGCAACTGGCCAAGGCAACCTGGACACACTGACCTGGGCAAAGGGATGTCCCTGCAGAAGAGCAAGGCAGCATTTCTGGGCCTGCAGAGAGGAATCCCTGACACAGAGAAACCTCTTTCTGCAGCCCCCCTGGGGACAGGCTGCTCTGTCCCTGGGCCAGGACTCTGGTCTGGACTGGGCAGAGGGGCTGGCACTGAGGGGCACAGTCAGGCTGTGCTGGGCATCTCCTGGAGGTGACACCAGGGCTCCTGCAGTTTCCCTGACCTCCATTTCCTCCTGCCATGCTGAGTGTCCAGCCCCTGAGCTGATGGGGATGCTGAGACTCCCCTCTGTGCCCCAGGAGTTGCTGTGCCCTTCAGAGGGGCTGGGGCTGTGGGGGGAGTGCCCAGAGCTCTGCAGCACCCTGGGCTGGGCACTGCTGTGGGGCCAGACCAGACTGGGCTGCTCCACCAGTTGACCTCTATAATGAAACCACTTTTAATTTTCTCCTGAAGAACCATGAGAATATGTGTTGTGTCCTGAGCACTAAACTGGAACTGTGGGATAATAGAAAAGGTTTTGGTGTCAGGGATATTGAGAAGGCTGGGCAGTGTCACTGGGAGACCTCTCCCAAACCCTTGGAAAGGCCAGAGCCATCCCAGAGCTTCCTGGGGCCTTGGCAAAGGCAGACACGGAACCAGTCTGCAAACAGGGCAGCAAGGAGGGTTGGCAGAGTTCCAGACTGCTCAGGCTCAGCAGGGAAGGGGATAGGGCAAGTCCTCCTGCAGCCATTGCCAGGCATGGGAAGGACAAGGCAGGGATTGCAGATTCCCTGTGGGAGGGAAAAGAAGGGGATGTTGTGTGCCCAGACTTCATCAAGGCCCTTGACATGATCTCCTGTGATCTCCTTAGAGCCAGACTGGTGAGAGCTGGACTGGACAGGGGAAACATGTGGTGGGTGGGAAGTTGAATGACTGATGAGGGTCAAAAGTCATGGCACAAATTCCTCTTGGCAGCAATTCCCAGGTGACATCCATCAGGGACCAGCCCTTGACCATTCCTATGGAACATCTTTATTATGTCTCTGGGTGATGGGATGAAATGCACTTTCCACTCCTTTGTGGATGATGCCAAGTTGCAGCGAGTCTGTGAGAAACCTGGTCTAGTTAATGGTGATTTGTACAAAAAATGTGGTCAAGATGACTGAGTTGGATAAACTTGTCCTGCCATCAGTTGCCCAGCAAGGCCCAAGACAATGAAGAATAAACTCATGGGTCAGAGGAAAGGAAAATCAAAAGGAGGGAAAAAGACCAAACCCAACCAAACCAAACCCAAACAAACACAAAATGACAGAATATGCTGAGCTGGAAGGGACCCACAAGGATCATCCAGTCCAACCCAACTCTTCCATTGCCATCTGCCCCCACCCCAGCAGGCTCTGGAGCAAAGCACAGCTGAGGTCCAGCACAGCTCTGCTCTGACAGAAAGAACCTGCAGTCAGGGACAGGAAGAGGACAAAGTTTTGTTTAACCAGCCTGAGGAATAATGGGCTCAATGACCTCCTGTATTCCTGGGCACTTGAATGACCCTGTGGATCAGGTTTGGTAGCAGGGAGGGGGCTGCAGGTTTCCCTTAGGGAAGAGGAGATCAGGAGTTGACTCTGTGTCAGAGAGAGTCAGTGTCAGGTGGCTCCAAAACGGACCAGCCAGTGCCCAAAGCTGAGCCAAAAAGCAGTTCCAGAGGCACCTGTGTGATAACCTTTTGGAGAAAGGATAAAATCCAGGGTGCTGTAATCCAGAGAGGAGTAAAAGAAATGGGGGAGAAACAACCCTGCAGGCACCAAGGGGAGTAGAGAAGAAGGAGGAGTGAGAGAGCCTTGGTGGGCACCTGGCAGCCAAAAGCCAACCCCCCAGCCCTGAGAGCCACAGCTCAGCCCAGCACAAAAGCTCCTTTAAGTCTGAAGGTTCTTTGCAGCAGCTTTTTAGCAGAGCTGCCAGCTGGGCCATCAAAGGGGATGCTCAGCTGGGTCTGAAACCTGTGGGATCCCTGTCAGCCTTGGCTCTGTAGGAAAGAACTATAGAATCCTAAATAGTTTGAATCAGATGGGACCTTTATACACCAACTAGTCCAATCCCCCTACAATGAACAGGTTCACGTTCAACTAGATCAGATTGCTCACAGCCCTTTCTAACCCAACCTTGAATGTTTCCAAGGGTGGGGCATCTATGATTTCTCTGGGCAACCTGTGCCAGTGTTTCACCACCCTCAGTGTAAAAAATTTCTTCCTCATATCTAGTTCAAATCTGCTCTTTTTTAGTTGAAAACCATTATCACTTGTCTTATTACAACTAAGTCTGTGCCCATCCTTCTTATAGGTATGATCTCAGGAGCTCCTGACAAGCCTTGACCAAACCAGCTGAGCAATGAAGTGTCCCTGGACTGGACCAAGTGCTGCTGGATGATCAATGTGGGAACAATTTGGAGTGGAACATTTGGGGAACACAGGAAAATCAGTCATCCCATGGAAGCCTTGGAATATTCCCTACCTGAATCAGAACCCAAATGGAACAGTTTGGATACAATTCCCAAATATTTGGGAAACTCCAGTCATTCCTGATGGAAATTCAGGATGGAAATTCCACCAGGATGGAAATTCAGCAGATCACTAAAGCCAGTCACCTTGGGAGCCCACAGCCAGCGGGGCTGAGGGAGGCCCTGGCAGCTCCCCAGCACCTCCCTCTCAGTGGGACACCTCTGGCAGCCTCTCCCAGCTCGGGAACCCTCCAGTTTGCAACACTCCAAAGACCCTCGCTGATGCCCAGGACAATTCTGATCCCCCTCAACAAACACTCCTCCAGCTGTGACCCTGGTCTGTTGGGAAACACAAAGGGATTTGGGGGAGTGTTTCCCTGACAACAAGGAGAATTTGGGAGAGGGACCTTTCCACCCCCAGCTCTTGATGTGTCCACACATCTCTGCCTGGGTGTGGGTGTGAATTGACTGTGGTGGGAATGTTGTTATTGTGAATCTCTAATTCAGTCACTGTTAAAATTGTAGCAAATGCTATTGAACCAGTTGATAATTGTTCAATTGGTGAATAATTAAATGCTACTAATCTCTTTTGCCCCCTTATCTCTGGATCCAAATCCTTTCCGCCCTGACCCTCTTGCATCCCAAGGCTTTGTGTAAATCATTCCCTTTCATAAAAATATATATATTTTTCGTGACGTCCACTTTAAAATATTCCTCCTTAGCTAAACTACAAAACAACTCTAATTAGTTGTTTATGTCTTGAAGACATAAAGACAATTAAAGGAAGGGAAATTATTTGTTTTTCCGTGTTTTAATGGGCCCTACGGTGTGTTTGGAGTTGCATCAGCTGTCAGTCCAAGATGGGCCATGTCAGAACTGGTGAGGTTGGGGGCTGAGGAGCAAGGTTGATCATCCAGGGTCAGTCTGGATCTCCTGAGGAGACACTCAGCATCAAGATCACTTGGAGAACACCTCTATCACCTCTCCTCTGAACTAAAAAATATCCATAATTGAATTAAAAGAAAAAAAAGTACAAATTTTGAAGACTTGTTTTGAAATTGCCTTGAAGACAATTAAAGGAAGACAAAGAGATCCTGAGGGATTTCTGGAATTTAATGAGCCCCACGGTGTGTTTGCAGCCCAGCCCATGATCCTGAGGTACTGACAGAAGATTGAAGCAGCTGCTGAAGAAGTCAGAAGCCAAAGTCCAAGTGCCTTGAAGCATTGCTGGGCCCCACTGAGGGCAGGCACTGCCAAAGCCTCCCCAGGGACTCCTTGGAGCAGCTCCTTGGAGGCCAGGAGTGCAGGCAGACAGAGGCTCTGGGCAGGCCCCTGCAATGCTGAGCAAAGCCTGCCTTGGTTTTGTGGAGCACAAAGGCCAAGGGCTGAGCCCCAGGCCCTGGCCCAGCAGATCCTGTCCCTCCCGGCTGGCTCAGGGCTGTTTGGGGGCACTGGGATGGGAGGGGGAGGAACAACAAAGGCCCAAAACTGGGCAACCCCTGCCAGGCTCCTGAGGGAGGGGCGAGGCAGAACCCAAGGGCAGAACCTGCCAGGAAAGTTGCTTGTGGTGGCCTGAGTGGCAGAGGCAGCTGCCAGAGGCAAGGGGACAAAGGCCTGGGTGCCTTTGGGCCTTGCAGCCCTGCCAGAGCCCTTGGCCATCTCTCCTGCAGGCTGTCCTGCCCTGGCCCTGCTGCTGCTCTGGCCTTGCAGGCTGCACACCCCCCTCCTGCTTTCCCACCCCCTCCCAGCAGCATTTCTAGACCCTCCCTGATGGCTCTGCACCAGCTCTGGCTGTTCCCTGGAACACAAAGCCATGGGCTGATCCTGACTCCCTCTGGGTGACCTCTTGCAGCACAAGGGTCCCTATTGAGTGATATTTCTTTTTCTTCACCTTCAGTCTGAACTTTGAATGCTACTCTTTGTGGAGATTTCATTCTATTTCCAATATGGAGAAAAGTTCCATCCTGTCAGATCTCCCCTAGGCCCTCTCCAATTCTTCCTCATTCCTCCAGAATGGGGAACCTCACAGACAGACAGACCAGTCCAGATGTGGTGACCCCAGGGCTGAGTCCAGGGGGGTGACAACTCCCTTGTCTGGGTGCCCACACTCCCCCTAAGGCAGCCCCATGTGCAGTTGGCCTTAAATCAAGGGGCCATTCTGATTCTTTGTAATGTCACGGAATCAAGTGGCACCGTGACACTGCAGGGCCTCATGGAACCAAAGGAATGCAGGGACACTGTGGAATCTCATGGAACCAAGGGACCATTGTGACATGTGGGGTCTCTTTGGAACAAAAGGAACCCTGAGACATCTCAGAACCTCCTGGAACCAAGGGGCCACTGTGCCTGCCCAGAACTCCATGGAATCAAGCAGAGCCGCTGCCTCCCCCCCGCCGCCGCACGGACCGGAGTCGCCGGCTCTGCCCCGCTTGGACACCTCTGGAGTCAGCGTGTTCTTGGGCAGCACAACTGATCTCAGACCAGAGAGTTTCCCACATTTTGCTTTGCCCCCTCTTTCCCCTGGTTTTGTTCTTTGTTCTTTGTTCATTCAGGAGGAAAAGGGGGAAGGGAGGCACGTGTTGATCCCTGTTCTCACCTGTTTACAAAAGGGAGTTGGGGCAGGAGCAGAGAGAGGAGACAATTTGAACTCTTCTGTTGGTATTGCTGGTTTTGCTGTTATATTTCTTGTCAGTCAGCTCTTATTTTTTTCACTTATACCTCCTTGTATTTTGTCTCCCTGTAGTGGTGGGGAATAAAAGGGGAGTGAGTTATTTTATTGGAGTTCCCACCGCAATATGTGTTTTTAAACCTGGACAGGTTGCTCAAGGGCTCCCTAAAATTTGGCATCATTCACAAAGGACTTGAAAATACATTTTGTCCCATTGTACAGAGGGATAATAAAGATGTTATACAGTGGTGTTCAAGGGCTGGTCACTGGGGGATTTCACCAGGAAGTTGCTGACAAGAGGACTTTGTACCATGGATTTTATTTGACCCTCTTCATTCAGCCAACTTCCCACCCACCACATCTTCCACATCTTCAGTCCAGCTCTCACCAGTCTGGCCATAAAGAGACCACAGCAGACCATGTCAAGGGCCTTGATAAAGTCTGGGCACACAACATCCTCTTCTATTCCCTCCCACAGGGGTTCTGCAATCCCTGCCTTGTCCTTCCAATGCCTGGGAATGGTTGCAGGAGGACTTGCCCTATCCCCTTCCCTGCTGAGCCTGAGCAGTCTGGAACTCTCCCAACCCTCCTTGCTGCCCTGTTTGCAGACTGCTTCCATGTCTGCCTTTGCCAAGGCCCCAGGAAGCTCTGGGCTGGCTCTGGCCTTTCCAAGGGTTTGGGAGAGGTCTCCCAGTGACACTGCCCAGCCTTCTCAATAGCCCTGACACCAAAACCTTTTCAACATTCCACACTTCCAGAGGAGTGCCCAGGACACAACACAAGTTGTCCTGGTGGTTCTGGAGAATGAGAAGGGATTTCTTCCTCGAGGCCAACCCCTCCACATGGATTTGAGCGCAGCTGAAAGGTTTCCTCATCATTTTCCCCAGTGCCTCCCTGCCCTGAAGGTTTCTGGCCCTCAGGCTGGAGCTGAGGGGGTTGGGCAGGTGCCTGAGGAGGGGGTAGAACAAGGGCTGTGTCCAGCTGTGCCAGGAGGGCTGTGCTGGGCAAGGATGAGGAGGCTGCAGAAAACAGTGGCACTGGGGAGGTGAGAGGAGCAGGTGGAGAGACCTTGTGCCTGCCCACGCTGGGCAGGAGCTGCCCCAGGATGGCAGCTCTGAAGCACTCCCAGGATGTCCCTGTGAACAGGAGGGGAAGACTGGATCTGAAAATGGAACCTGGAAAGCAGAGAGCAGGAGTGTCATGGTGATACTGCAGGAGAGTTCCAGCCCTGGAGCAAGGTGACAGAAGAAGTGACCCAGTACATTGCAGTGGCCTCAGAAGATCCCACAGCATCCTGGAGATGCTGGAAGGGAGCCCAGCTCTGCTTCACAAGTTCCCAGGGCCTGTCCCTGCCTGTGCTCCAAGGGCTTCCAGCCCCCAGGACTGTACTCAGAGAGCACTCAGGTCTTACAGCAAGAAAGGGGCTCAGGAGGACAGTGTGGAAGTGGCAAGAGAGCAGCTCTGGGAAGACCAAGCCCTGCTGCTCCCTGGCAGTGCTGCTGGGCTGGGATTATTGTCCCCTTCCTGTTTGCCAATACACCCTGTCCTGCAGTGTGCTGTCCTTTAGGAACATCTGAGAAGAAGGGTCTTGGACAAAGAAGGCACTGCAGGGTCTTTTATTTGTTTAAATATTTAGAGAGCACAATTCATCATTTGTACAGTCTCAGTGTCAAAATCAAAAGATGGACACTAAATTAGAAGGCAGATGCATAATAATATTTAATTGCAGAGAAAATTATTACAAGAAGAATGTGATGACCTGCAAGAAAAACCTGAGCAGGAAAGCAGGGCCATTAAGGAGTCCCATTCTGAATGCTACACACCAGAAAACTGGTGCTTTATTGCTCCTGAAAAGCATCCAGCCATCATTTTTCTCAGGGCATCCTTGAGCTCCTGGTTCCTCAGGCTGTAGATGAGGGGGTTCAGTGCTGGAGGCACCACCGAGTACAGAACTGCCACCACCAGGTCCAGGGATGGGGAGGAGATGGAGGGGGGCTTGAGGTAGGCAAATGGGCCAGTGCTGACAAACAGGGAGAGCACGGTCAGGTGAGGGAGGCACGTGGAAAAGGCTTTGTGCCGTCCCTGCTGAGAGGGGATCCTCAGCACAGCCCTGAAGATCTGCACATAGGAGAACACAATGAAAATGAAACAACCAAATACTAAAGAGATGGAAAACAAGAGAAGCCTGAGTTCCCTGATGTAAGAGTGTGAGCAGGAGAGCTTTAGGATGTGTGGGATTTCACAGAAGAACTGGCCCAGGGCATTGCCCTGGCACAGGGGCAGGGAAAATGTACTGGCTGTGTGCAGCAGAGCAGTGAGAAACGCAGTGGCCCAGGCAGCTGCTGCCATGTGGGCACAAGCTCTGCTGCCCAGGAGGGTCCCGTAGTGCAGGGGTTTGCAGATGGCAACGTAGCGGTCGTAGCACATGATGGTGAGGAGGAAATACTCTGCTGAAATGAAAAAGAAAAGTAAAAAGAGCTGTGCAGCACATCCCATGTAGGAAATGGTTCTTGCATCCCAGAGGGAATTGTGCATGGCTTTGGGGACAGTGGTGCAGATGCAGCCCAGGTCTGTGAGGGAGAGGTTGAGCAGGAAGAAGCCCATGGGGGTGTGCAGGTGGTGGTCACAGGCTACGGCGCTGAGGATGAGGCCGTTGGCCAGGAGGGCAGCCAGGGCGATGGCCAGGAAGAGCCAGAAGTGCAGGAGCTGCAGCTCCCGCCTGTCTGCAAATGCCAGGAGGAGGAACTGGGGCATGGAGCTGCTGTTGGGCATTTGTTGCCTCTGGACATGGGGACCTGTTCAAGGAGGAAAGGACAGACTTCTCTGTGAAAAGCCAAAGCCCTTTCTCAGAGGCCCATCCCTGCTCCTCAACACTTCCCCTTTGACCATGTCCAGGTGTCCTTCCTTCCCCTGGTTGCTGGAGTCCTGATTGCTGCTGGCCAAGTGTTCTGTGAGCAGCAGGACCTCAGCCTGCAGGACACTGGGCAGTCAGCCCTGCTCCCCCCAGTCAGGGCACGGGAACAGTGAGGGCAGGGCCAGTCCTGAGGGGTGAACTTTGACAAAGAATCTGCTCCTAAGGCACAGCAGCTTGTCAGCTACAGCACTGCCAGGGTGCAGGCAGGGGGACAGCAGAAGGCAGAGGGAGAGATTCTGCTGCACTCCGGGAGAACAGAGAGGCCTGTGAGGCAGGAGGATTGTCTGAGGCCTAGTGCAGAGTGAGGGGAGCTGCTCTGTCCCTCTGTCCTGTGCCAGCTGCCCTGCACTTGCACCTTTCTGAGACACAGTTCAAAGTTACGCTCCTGTGTTCCCCTGGTGAGCAGAGGGACCCACGGCAGAGAAATTGGCTCCCCCTTTCCCAAAGTCAGGGACAGTCAGCTCATTCCCAGCCTCCCAGAGCCCAGAGCCCCCCGGGACACAGAGAGCTGGGACACCTCCTTGCTGTGCTCAGCCCTGCACAGGAGGAGCCCCAGGGGCTGGGCCTGACTCGGCAGCTCAACCTGCCATTCCCAGAGAACCTGTCAGCAAGAGCAGGAGCACCAGAGCAAGGCAAGGGGAGAGACAGCCGGGCCCTGAGGAAAGGCTTTCCCTTCCCAGCCCTGCACAGCCCCTCCCAGGCAGCCCCAGGGCAGGACAGTCCCCTCAGGCCCTGCTCAGCAGCAAATGGGCACAGGGCAGCAGAGATGCCCTCCATCCCTCCTGCTGCTCTGCCTGCCCAGGAGGTGCCTGAGGGCCCAGAGCCCCCGGGCTGAGGGCTGTGCTGGCTGGGAGGGGACACAAGAGCTGTGCTGCTCAGGGAAGGGGTCTGCACTGCAGGGCAGGGCCGGGAGGTGCCACATCTGCCCTGCAACAGGGCTGCCCTCAGCATTCCCTCCCTCCCTGCCCCTGTCTCTGCTGCCTGGAGCTGTCCCAGCTGGGAGCTGGTCCTTGGGCCCCGTGGTCCTTCCCTGCCAGTGCTCCCAGAGCCCAGCTCAGCCCCTGAATGCACAGCTCAGCCCTGCAGCTGCTCAGGCTGTGCAGGGATTAAAGAAGAGCTCAGCCCAAGCCTGGGGACAGTGGGAAGGTGCTGCTGGCTGGATCTGGAGGCTGGTGAGGGTGAGGGCACTGGCTGAGGGTCTCAGGAAACATCAGCACAATGGTTTAAGAGTCTCAGCCCCTGCTCTTAACTGTCCAGCTGAGTTTCCATTCCTACCAGGTTGAAAGAAAAGTAGAAGCACAGATTGATGAAAGCAGAGACCCAAGCAGAAAAGTCTGGCCCTGAAGGTGCTCATGAAAAGTTGCATCAAAATGCCCTGGCCATGAGCTGGAGCTCCGAGCAGCCCTTGCCCAACCAGCACCCTCTCAACAGCAGAAGAAACCTGTCCTGCCCTGCCAAGAGTCACTCCTTCCACGCACAGCTTCACTCCACAGTGCTGTGGGAGCTCCCCAGGAAGAGTGAGAGGTGACCCCAGCAGTGACAGATCCCCTGCCCTGGCAAAGAGCCCTCTGGGCTGCAGGACCCTGCTCTGCAGGACAGCCCTGGGCACCCCTGGCTACACCCCCCCTTCACACCCTGCAGCTGTCCCTGGAAGGAGCCATCCTGCCCTGTCCCTCTGATGGTGCCACAGAGAAGCCCTGCCCTGGAGCTCCTCCTGCTCCTCTGCAACAGAGAAACTGTGGGAGTCCTCCTAAAAGATCCTCCAGGCTGTGGGATGTGCCAGTTTTGGCAGATTCCTCCAGGCACACAAGCAACATTGTCCTGCATGCACAGACTTACCATAGAGAGGCTGTGAAAATCTCTCCCCCACTGAAGGTTCAGTGCACTGTCTTTTCAATCCTGATTCCCTTTAACCTTTTCCTGCCTGGCTCCCTTCCCCTCGGTGCTGCAGGCAGTGCCCTCAGCCCTGCTGGGCTGTGCAGAGGAGCTGCTCACCAGCAGAGCTGTCTCTTTGAAGCTCTTCTTGCTTGCCAGGAGCTCCCTGTGTGCCAGGAGCCCGGCCCAGCTCAGCAGCACAGCAACAGCCCCAGGCATTTCATGACCCTCAGGGGGGTTTGTCCTTGTTTACATGAGACTCAGTCCCTGAGAGGAAGTTCAAACAACTTCTCAAGAAGTCAAAATGAGATTGAAACACTGAAGTTTCTTGTAGTGCTAATGAGTCTCACTGAAGGACACAACTGAGAACGTGTCCCCAGGTTCCAGTTAGAGCAGAAAACTGCAGACAGTGATGACAAGGATGGACAAGCAAGGGAAAGGTGGCTCTGATGCTGAATAAACCTTGACTTGTTTCTTTAATCCAGAGGACCAAGGCCTGACCCTCAGCGCCCAGGAAGGGACATCCTGCCTCATTCCTCAGGGCTTTTCCTGGGGCACTGGGATGTGGGATGTGCAATGCCAAGGGCAGGACCATGGGGTGGCACCTGCCAGGCTGCTGAGCAGGGACAAGGAGGCCGTGAGGCCCCAGGGCTGCAAGGGGCACTCCCCTCCTCCTGGCATCAGGGGCACAGACAGCAGCCATGGCCAAAGGCCTGCAGAAGGTGGCTCTGTCAGGGCCTTTCAGCTTCTCCCCTGCCCTGTCTCCTCTCCAGCCCAGGCTGTCCTACGGTGTCCATGCCCTGCCCCTTTCCCTGCAGGCTGTCGTCATCCCCCCGGCTGCCCCACCTGGCTGGCACCTTCCTGCACTGACATCTCTGCGTCCTCCCTGGCTCTTCCTGCACACACAAAGCCTTGGGCTCATCCAGACTTCTCCTGGGTGACGTGTTGCAGCCCAGTGTTTTCCATGGAGTGAAATTCTTTTTTCCTCACGTCCACTCAGGACCTCCCCAGCTGCACTTGGCATTAATTCTTTCTTTCTCATGCTCCTTTCTGCTCTGACAAAAGGATCCACTATCTCTAAATCCTCCCTTCAAGCCCTCTGAGGGCTGTCTTGTGCTGTCCTCAGTCTCCACACCACTGAGACCACAGCTCCTTAGCCCCTCTCTAGTGCTCATGTGCTTGAGACATTTAAAGCCCATCTTGAGAGATCTCTGGACACTCACTAATGTTTTTGCAGATGAAAATATCATGCTCATAGTCTAAGGAAATCACAGTTGCCATGACAACCAGCATGCATTCTCATTGCTATTGTCAGTTACCATGGCAAATAGAATAAATTCTCATTGCCACAGTCAGTTACCATGGCAACCGTAATACATTATCATTGCTATGGTCGGTTCCCATGGCAACCATAATACATTCCCATTGCTACAGTCATTTACTGTGGCAAACAGCATACTTCCCACTGCTATGGTCAGTTACCATTGCAACCATAATACTTCCCACTGGTACAGTCAGTGACCATGGCAACCAGCATACATTCCAATTGCTATGCTCAGTGACCATGGCAACCATCATACATTGCCATTGCTATGGTGAGTTACCATGGAAATCATCATACAGTCGCATTGATATGGTCGGTTACCATGGCAACCATCATACATTCCCACTGCTATGGTCAGTTACCACGGCAAACAGCATATATTCTCATTGCCACGGTCAGTTAAAACAGCAACTACCGTACATTCCCATTGCTAAGGTCAGTTACCATGGCAACCATCAGACATTCCCATTCCTACAGTCAGTTACCGTGGCAACGATCATACTTTCCCACTGGTATGGTTGGTTACCATGGCAACCAGCATACATTCTCATTGCCATGGTAAGTTACCACGGCAACCATCATACATTGCCATTGGTACAGTCAGTTACCATGGTAACCATCATACATTCCCTTTTCTACAGTCAGTTACTACAGCCAACCATCATACTTCACACTGGTACAATCGGTTACCATGGCAACCGTCACACATTCCCATTTCTATGGTCAGTTACCATGACAAACATCACACATTCCCACTGCTACACACAGCTACCATGGCAACCATCACACATTCCCGTTGCTATGGTCAGTTACCATGGCAACCATCATACATTCCCGTTACCACAGTCAGTTACCATGGCAACAAACATACTTCCCACTGCTACAGTCAGTTACCATGGCAACTGGCATACATTACAATTGCCATGGTCATTACCACGGCAACCATCATACATTCCCATTGCTATGGTCAGTTACCATGGCAACCAGCATACATTCCCATTGCTATGGTCGGTTACCATGGCAACCAGCATACATTCCATTGTTACAGTCAGGCACCATGGCAACCATCAGACATTTCCATTGTTATGGGCAGTTACCATGGAAAACAGCATACATTCTCATTGCTAGTCAGTTACCATGGCAACCATCATACTTCCCACAGGTACAGTCAGTTACCAATGGCAACCAGCATATATTCCCGTTGCTACAGTTAGTTACCATGGCAACCATAATACATTCCCATTTCTACTGTCAGTTACCATAGCAAACATCATACATTGCCATTTCCACAGTCAGTTACCCTGGCAACCATCACACAGTCCCATTGCTACTATCAGTTACTATGGCAACCATCATCCAGCCAGGTTGCTGCGGTCAGTCACTATGGAAACCAGCATACAATCCAATTGCTATGGTCGGTTACCATGGAAACCATCATACATTCCCATTCCTACAGTTGGTTACCATGGAAACCATCATACATTCCCATGCTACAGTCAGTTACCAAGGTAATCATCATACATTCCAACTGTTACGGTTGGTTACTATGGCAACCACCATATATTCCCAGTGCTATTGTCGGTTACCATGGTACCCATCACACATTCCCATGGCTGTAGTCGGTTACCATGGCAACCATCCTACATTCCCTTTGCTGTGGTCGGTTACCATGGCAACCATCACACATTCCCATTGCTGTGGTTGGTTACCATGGCAACCATCATACGGTCCACTGCTACAATCAGTTGCCATGGTAACCATCATACAGCCACGTTGCTATGATCGGTTAGCATGGCAACCATGTGAATTCCCATTTCTGTGGTCAGTTATCATGGCAACCATCATACCGTCCCATTGCTATCGTCAGTTACCATGACAACCAGCATACATTCCCATTGCTACAGTCAGTTATCATGGCAATCATCATACTTCCCACTGCTGTGGTCAGTTACTATGGCAACCAGCATGCATTCTCATTCCCACGGTCAGTTACCATAAGAACCACCATACATTCCCATTGCTACAGTAGGTTACCATGGCAACCATCATACATTAGGATTGCTATGGTCAGTTACCATGGAAACCATCATACAGTCACGTTGCTATGATTGTTTACCATGGCAACTAACATACATTCTCATTGCTACGGTCAGTTCCCATGGCAAACATCATACATTCCCGTTGCTACAGTCAGTTACCATGGTAACCAACATACTTCCCACTGGTACAGTCCGTTACCATGGCAACCACAAAACATTGTCATTTCTATGGTCAGTTACTGTGGCAACCATCATACATTCCTGTTGCTACAGTCAGTTACCATGGCAAACGTCATACTTCCAGTTGCTACAGTCAGTTTACCATGGCAACCATGACACATTTCCATTGCTACGGTCAGTTACCGTGGCAATCATCATACTTCCCACTGCTATGGTCAGTTACCATGGTAACCATCATACTTCCCACTGCTACGGCCGTTTACCATTGTAACCAGCATACATTCCCGCTTCTGTGGTCAGTTACTATGACAACCATTATACATTCAAATTGCTACGGTCAGTTACCATGGCAACCATCATATTTCCCTTTCGTACAGTCAGCTACCATGGCAACCATCACACATTTCCATTGCTACGGTCATTTACCACAGCAAGCATCAATCATTCCTGTTGCTACAGTCACCATGGCAAACATCACATATTTCCATTGTAACGGTTTGTTACCATGGCACCATCACAGATTCGCATTGCTATGCTCGGTTACCATGGCAACCATCATAAAGTCACATTCCTATGGTCAGTTACCATGGTAACCGGAATACATGCCTGTTGTTACAGTCAGTTACCATGGCAACCGGAATACATTCCCAGTGCTATGGTCGGTTACCATGGCAACCATCATGAAATCACATTCCTATGGTCAGTTACCATGGCAACCGGAATACATGCCTGTTGTTACAGTCAGTTACCATGGCAACTGCAATACATTCCCAGTGCTATGGTCGGTTACCATGGCAACCAGCATAGATTTCTGTTGTTACAGTCAGTTACCATGGCAACCATCAGACATTTCCATTGCTATGGGCAGTTATCATGGCAACCAACATACATGCCTGTTGCTATGGTGGGTTACCATGGCAACCAGCATACATTCCCATTACTACAGTCAGTTTCTATGGGAACCTCTTGGTTCCTCTTGAACAGAAGCAGATGCAGATGAGCCTCCCTCTTGTCCACCAACCTTTAGAGCAGCTGTGCTCTAAAGGCCTGTGTGCCAAGGGGTGTCTTGACCAAGACTCTGCAGAAACCTCTGGGACTCTTTGCATCCTGTCGTGGTGCCTTTCCGGTGAATTCCAGGGTTATCAAAGACAACTGGAATGGGATCTTTGTCTCACTCCACAAGGTCAACCAAGCCAGTCTCTTCTCTGACCCTCACCCACAAAAGTTCACCCAATTTCTTCATCCCCTAGAGCAGCTCCACAGGTCCCAGAAGCTCCTTCCCGCTGAGGACACCTCTCTCCTGCTCTTTCTCTCCTGTGTCTCCTTGGCCTTCTCTCCCAACCCATCACAGCCCTGCAACCTGGGAACTGTCTCAGCAGGCCTGGGCTGTTATTGCCTGCAAGTGGAATGCAGAGAGACTTGGGGCTGCAGCTCCTCCTGCCTGTGCCCCACACGCAGGGCATTGGGGCCTGTCTGGCTGCAGCCCCTCAGTGGGGCACTGGGGGTAAGAACAGACTTGCAGTGGGGAAAGCTGCTCTGAAAGCCCTGAGAGCTGGGGTGTGCAGAGGCTTTGCTGACAATGGCCCTGGGGGTGGACGTGCTGGGACTCAGGCCCAGGGGGAAAATCCCAGGCCTGATCCCTGAGGAGATCAGCACATGCTGCTGAAATGCTGGGGGAGAGAAGAGCCAGCAGAGGGAGGAAACAAGTGTGGACAGCCTGGGCTGATGTGCTTTGGACTCGTGCCTGGCCCGGCCTTGGCTGGGCAGAGAAGGGACAGCCTTTGTGTCCCTGCAGGGCTGGGATTCACTCCCTGCCCCAAAGGCCCCCAATGTGTCTGAGAAGCCCTGGGTGGTGCCTGTCCCACAACTGCTGGGAATGGGGATGGGGTTCCTGCACAGGCCCTGTGCTGTCCATGGCAGCTGCTGCACTTGTGCTGCAGAGCCCTGGCACCTCCCCTGGCACTACAGGCCCCTCTTTGGCTGTTCAATCCAGGCTCAGCTGCCCCGAATTAGGTTTAGCAGTGAAGGGATGTCCAGGAGACAATGGCCATTGTGCTCTGAGGACATGTAGAAAATACCTCTGATAAAGAACAGGAGAGAGACCTCTCTCCCTGTGCCACCTGACTCCATTTGGTCACCTGAGCACCTCTAGGGGCTGCCCTGGACAGAAGGAACAGTGACAGGTTCCCCTGTCCTACATGTGGGCACCTTCTGCCACTGAAGTTGGCCAAAGCAATGTCCCAGCAGCCTCCAAGAAGATCCCACAGCTGCTGCCCTGTCCCTAGGAACTGCTCCACTGGAGCCTGCAGTTCCCAGCAGGAATCTCGGTCACCTCTGGCCCTTCAGAAGGAACCAGCGCTTTGTGTCCCAGCAGGTCACTCCTGGCTTTGGTCTTCATTCATTGCCATGGGAGCTGGGACAAGGAGTCACCTGCAGGGGCCTGTTTTGGGCCCACTGAAGTGGGGCAGGAGGAATCCCAGCCCATGGGGGTTGTGGAGGGAGTTGAGTGTCCTTCTGGCCCCAGGTCTGCAGAGCCACAAGGAGACACCTCTGTTGACTCAGCTGAGTCCCTTCCCTCAGTGCAGGTGAAGGAGATCCCTCCTGGGCTCTGTCTGGGTTTCCTGTCTAATGATGGGACATGAAAAGGGGACTCTTGGACTTAACTCTGTGTCTGTTTGGTAAAATGACAGTGCTGAAAGAAGTGTCTGTGCCCAGCTGAGAGAAGGCACATCATTATTTCCTTCAGCTGTGTGCCAGCAGGTTCCCCTGGAGCCCCAGGGACAGCTGGAGGGAGCCCAGAGGGGCAGAGAAAGGGCTGCCTGGGGCTGTTGCTGTGCTGCTGAGCTGGGCTGGGCTCCTGGCACACAGGGAGCTCCTGGCAAGCAAGAAGAGCTTCAAAGAGACAGCTCTGCTGCTGAGCAGCTCCTCTGCACAGCCCAGTAGGGCTGAGGGCACTGCCTGCAGCACCCAGGGCACAGGAGAGAAGGCAGAGAGATGAGAGGCAGCCTGGGCTGGGAGGTGACTGAGCTCTCACTTATGGGAGAAACCTTCTCAGGATTTCAACGAAGAATTCTCTGGCTGTAGGAAAGTTCAACTTGCCTGGCTGTAGGAAAGTTCAACAAGCTGGCACATCCCACAGCTTCTAGGATCTTTCAGCAGGACTCTCCCAGTTGCTGCAGAGCAGGGGAAGTGGCCATATGGCAGAGCAGGGCAGGAGCTGCAGGCAGCAAGGGCAGAGAGGAGAAGGGAGCAGGAGGTTCAAGGGATCCTGGGCTGGGAGGACAGGGCAGAGCTGCTCAGGGCAGGAACCTTGCCAGCCCTTTGCCACGGTCAGGCTGTGGCTGCAGAGCAGTGCAGGTGAGTTCCTGCAAGTGCCTCTCCCAGCTGCCAAATGGCAGCAGTGGCAGGAGCTGTCAGGATGGCTCTGCTGGATTTGCTGGGGTGCAGCAGGAGAAGCTGCTGCAGAGCAGGACTTGCTGCTGCCCCCTCAGCGGCCCAGGGCCAGAAGGTTCCCTGTGCCAGGGCTGGCTGTGGGGTGGGAAGGTGGGGGTGCAGCCAGGGGTGCCCAGGGCTGTGGGGCAGAGCAGGGTCCTGCCCCCAGGGCTCTGTGTGCTGGGGCAGGGACTCTGCTGCCTGCCAGGAGCAGCTCTCAGCCCGGCCAAGGAGCTGCCATGGGGCTGGGGGAGAAGGGCTGTGGAGAAGGAACAACTCCTGGGAGGGCAGAGCAGGGCAGAGTCCTTCTGATCTCCAAAGTGGGCTGCAGGGATGAGGGCTGGTCACAGCTCCAGATCAAAGCAGGAAATTTCCCAGAAGGTATTTGCAAGAGGCACAGACAGGGGGTACCTTCAAGAGAATGAACCAGTTCTTTCAGTGTTATACTCTGGATTGTCTGGGTGCTGACTGTGACAGAGAAAAATAATCTCTGAGCACAGGAGGAGACACTGAAACTTGAACTCTGTTAGATTAGAGGAGATTGAACCTGAGAGTGTCAGACATTAAAACTGCCTTATAGACAGCATCAGTGTCACTTTTTCAGCCCTGGGCCCAGGGAAGCAGCTGCTGGCAGGGACAGCTCCAGGCAGCAGAGCCCTGGACAGGGAGTGGGGGGCAAGAGCCCCCAAAGGTCTTGGGGAGGGGGCATTCAGGCAGCTCTGGAGGCCCTTCCCTGCATCTCTGCTGGGAATTGTGTGCTGGGCCATAGAAATGAGGATTCCTGCAGTGGAAAAGAACTTTCCCAGGTGTGATGGTAGAAATAGAAAACACAGGTACAATTATTCTAACTTCAGACTAAGCTTCTGCTCTGCAGCCCCAGCTCTTCTGATTCAATACAGTAGAGATGGAACTTTTGTATTCAAGGTCTCTTACATCTGACATTCCCTGTGTGTGTGAGAGCTCTACCAAAAAATTCCATGTCCCCCTGGACCAGAGCAAAACTGACTCCTTGGCAGTGCATTTGGTGACATTTGACACATTGATTTCTTGTAGCAATGGAGTGGCTTTTTCACAGAGGTCTGTCTTAACTGTTCCCTGTCCTTTCATTTTTTGAACAGACCCTGTGCTAAGAAGCAGCAAATGTCCAACAGCAGCTCCATGCCCCAGTTCCTCCTCCTGGCATTCGCAGACAGGCGGGAGCTGCAGCTCCTGCACTTCTGTCTCTTCCTGGCCATCTCCCTGGCTGCCCTCCTGGCCAACGGCCTCATCCTCAGCGCCGTAGCCTGTGACCACCACCTGCACACCCCCATGGGCTTCTTCCTGCTCCACCTCTCCCTCACAGACCTGGGCTGCATCTGCACCACCGTCCCCAAAGCCATGCACAGTTCCCTCCAGAACAACACAACCATCTCCTACAAGGCATGTGCTGCACAGCTCTTTTTCTTTTATTTCTTCATGTCAGCAGAGTTTTTCCTCCTCACCATCATGTGCTACGACCGCTACGTTGCCATCTGCAAACCCCTGCACTACGGGACCCTCCTGGGCAGCAGAGCTTGTGCCCACATGGCAGCAGCTGCCTGGGCCGCTGGGTTTCTCTATTCTCTGCTGCACACAGCCAATACATTTTCCCTGCCCCTGTGCCAGGGCAATGCCCTGGGCCAGTTCTTCTGTGAAATCCCACACATCCTCAAGCTCTCCTGCTCACACTCAGGCTACCTCAGGGAAACTGGGCTCACTGTGGTTATTGCCTGTTTAATGTTTGGTTGTTTTGTTTTCATTGTTTTCTCCTATGTGCAGATCTTCAGGGCTGTGCTGAGGATCCCCTCTCAGCAGGGACGGCACAAAGCCTTTTCCACGTGCCTCCCTCACCTGACCGTGCTCTCCCTGTTTGTCAGCACGTTATTCTTTGCCTACCTGAAGCCCCCCTCCATCTCCTCCCCATCCCTGGATCTGGCCCTGTCAGTTCTGTACTCAGTGGTGCCTCCAGCACTGAACCCCCTCATCTACAGCCTGAGGAACCAGGAGCTCAAGGATGCCATGAGGAAACTCATAACTGGGTGTTTTTCAGAAGCAATAAATTCTCCTTCTTCTGCATGTTATGGACCTCATTAAAGGCCAATCCTGTTATGGACTTCATTAAAGGCCCACCATATCTTCTCTGTTTTTTACTCCTGGTAGGGGTGTTATTTTTGTGACAATTTGTTCACACCAAAAAATCTTTATATCTATAAAGATACGTGCATATATAAAAAAGTATATGTATGTTTATATATATATAATCACCATTTCCAATTCAATGTCTGCCTTTCTAGCCTGGCCCAGAGGCTGTACAAATTGGCAATTGTACTCACTGTGTGCTTCAACCAAATAAAGAACTCTGCATTGGCTTGTTTGCCTGACATCTTTCCTCTCTGACTTCTCTGCAGCTGCAGGGTCGGTGCCTCTGTGCAGAGCTGGGCCAGAAGAGAGTCCCAGCAGAGCAGCACTGCCAGGGAGCAGCAGCCCTTCTCCTGCCTGGCCTCCTCTTCCTTCCCTTCCACACTGTCCTGCAGAGCCCTGTGTTGGTGGAGGCCTCAGTGCTCTGGCAGTCGGTGCCAGTCCTGCTGCAGGACTGTCCAGGGACTGCAGGCAGGGACAGCCACGGGCACTGCTGGCACAGAGCTGACCTCTGCAGCAGCACTGCCATCCTGCAGGGGCATCTCCTCAGGCCAGGGCCTCAAAGCTTCCATCTGCTTTCCACTTTGCTCTCCAGGATGTGCCCAACACAACGCCCTGCAGAGGAAAACAGCAGTGACCAGCACAAGGGGGGGCGTGCTCAGGGTGGGGGCACCCAGCAGTGCCCTGGCACAGCCAGCGCCGCTCCCAGCACTGGCCTCTCACCCCAGGCCATTGGGCTTGTTCTTCCCTCCAAGGAGGGACAGCAAATGACCAGCTCAGGGGTCCATGTTTGCACTGCATGGACAAGACATGCCCATGTGTCACGGTTTGGGGCTGGGGGGTGGAAGGCTTAGACAAAGTCGATGGCAGAAGCTGTCTCGTTGAGCTAAAGACCTTAAACAGAATTATTTACTACACAGTATAAAAGCCAAAAACCCCTAGCAGTATAGTGTAAGATAAGACAGTGCAGTCTATCACAGTCATTCTATTAAAGCAATTGGATCAAAGCCAGCAAAAAGAAACAATCCTGAAGCAGAGATTGAGGTAACTCACCCCACAACGACAGGGGATAATTCTCTCTCTTTCACTTTATCCCTGGGCAGTGACCATGAAGAGCTGTCCCTGCTTCATGGCAGAAGCTCCACACACTTCAAGGAAGGGTGTGGAAGAATTTGCCCCATGACAGTAGGACGGGGCTTTTACAGTTATCAAGGGTTTGACTGCCAGACATATTTGCAGGCCAGGGAGCAGCTTATCTGTCAAATCCTGCTTCAAAAGGCAGGATGTGTGTTTGAAGTTTCAAGAAGCATTTTGGGTTTAGCATAATTCAACATTAAAAACAGCACCTTGACGCCAGCAGTAACTCACCACAGAGAGTGTGCATTGTTTGCATTCTGACCATTTTTAAGGTATTGTCAGAGCAGAGCATCCTGCCAGAAACAGACCCTTGATTCCATGAGGTTCCAAAAACTCTGAGGGTTCCTTTGGTTCCATGAGGCCCTGCAGTGTCACAATGGCTCCTTGATTCCACGATGTTCCAAAATATCCCAGGGTTCCCTTGGCTCCAAGAGGCTCCCCAGTGTCCCACCGGCCCCTGGATTCCAGCAGGCCCTGCAGTGTCCCAATGGCCACCATTCCCAAATAGTTTGGAAACTCCAGTCATTCCTGACACCAGGATGGAAATTCAGCAGATCACTAAAGCCAGTCCCCTTGGGAGCCCACACCCAGCGGGGCTGAGGGAGGCCCTGGTAGCTCCCCAGCACCTCCCTCTCAGTGGGACACCTCTGGCAGCCTCTCCCAGCTCGGGAACCCTCCAGTTTCCAACACTCCAAAGACCCTCGCTGATGCCCAGGACAATTCTGATCCCCCTCAACAAACACTCCTCCAGCTGTGACCCTTGTCTGGTGGGAAAACACAAAGCGATTTGGGGGAGTGTTTCCCTGACAACAAGGAGAATTTGGGAGAGGTACCTTTGCACACCCAGCTCTTGATGTGTCCACACATCTCTGCCTGGGTGTGGGTGTGAATTGACTGTGGTGGGAATGTTGTTATTGGGAATCTATAATTCAGTCACTGTTAAAATTGTGGCAAATGCTATTGAATCACCTGATAACTGTTCAACTGGTCAATGATTAAGTGCTACTAATGTCTTTTGCCCCCTTGTCTTTGGATCCAAATCCTTGGTGTCCTGACCCTCTTGCATCCCAAGGCTCTGTGTAAATCATTTCCTTTCATCAAAAAATATATTTTTCATGACTTCCACTTTAAAATCTTCCTCCTTAGCTAAACTACAAAACAACTCCAATTAGTTGTTTATGTCTTGAAGACTTGAAGACAACTAAAGAAAGAAAAATAATTTGGTTTTCAGTGTTTTAATGAGTCCCACAGTGTGTTTGGAGTTGCATCAGCTGTCAGTCCAAGATGGGCCATGCCAGAACTGGTGAGATTGGAGGGTGAGGAGCAAGGTTGATCATACAGGGTCACTGTGGATCTCCTGAGGAGACACTCAGCATCAAGATCACTTGGAGAACACCTCTATCACTTCTCCTCTGAACTGCAAAATATCCATCCTTGAATTAAAAAAAAAAAGTACAAACTTGGAAGACTTGTTTTGAAATTGCCTTGAAGACAATTAAAGGAAGACAAAGAGATCCTGAGGGATTTCTGCATTTTAATGAGCCCCACAGTGTGTTTACTGACGAGTCCATCATCCTCACGTACTGAGAGAAGATTGAAGCAGCTGCTGAAGAAGTCAGAAGCCAAAGTCCAAGTCCCCTGAAGCATTGCTGGGCCCCACTGAGGGCAGGCACTGCCAAAGCCTCCCCAGGGACTCCTTGGAGCAGCTCCTTGGAGGCCAGGAGTGCAGGCAGACAAAGGCTCTGGGCAGGCCCCTGCAATGCTGAGCAAAGCCTGCCTTGGTTTTGTGGAGCACAAAGGCCAAGGCCTGAGCCCCAGGCCCTGGCCCAGCAGATCCTGTCCCTCCCGGCTGGCTCAGGGCTGTTTGGGGGGCACTGGGATGGGAGGGGGAGGAACAACAAAGGCCCAAAACTGGGCAACCCCTGCCAGGCTGCTGAGGGAGGGGCGAGGCAGAACCCAAGGGCAGAACCTGCCAGGAAAGTGGCTTGTGGTGGCCTGAGTGGCAGAGGCAGCTGCCAGAGGCAAGGGGACAAAGGCCTGGGTGCCTTTGGGCCTTGCAGCCCTGCCAGAGCCCTTGGCCATCTCTCCTGCAGGCTGTCCTGCCCTGGCCCTGCTGCTGCTCTGGCCTTGCAGGCTGCACACACCCCTCCTGCTTTCCCACCCCCTCCCAGCAGCATTTCTAGACCCTCCCTGATGGCTCTGCACCAGCTCTGCCTGTTGCCATGTGCACTTGGCCTTATTAAAATGGATCCTGAGCCCCTGTGCCACAGGACATCCCTGCCAGAGCCCAGGCCCTTCTCCTGGGGGTCACTGCAGAGCTGAGCAGATCCAGGTCACCTCCATTCCTCTGCCAACCCCCTGGGCCTGCTCTGGGCCCTCCAGGTCCTTGCCCTGCTCCCAAGGGCTGTGGGGGTGCTGAATGGTCAGGGCTTGGGGTTTAGAACTCAGGGTGGGGATTAGGCAGAACTTTGGGAGGTTTGTTGTTCTGCTGGCAGTGTCTGGTTCATCATTAGGGGAAGAGCTTTTTGGGCTGGAGTTCTGGGTTTGGGCTTTTTGTGGCTTGGAATTAGAGCAGTGGATTCCTTTCCATGGGAGGGGCAGCACTTTTGGGTGGTGTTGGGGCTTGAGGTTACAAAGTGCATCAATGTCCATCAGGAGTGTTTGCACAGTCAGTGTTTCAGCACCCTCAGCATTACCTGAACCTGGTTTTACCTCATCAAAATCTTTCCTCTCTCTTGGTCAAGCCCCTCTTTCCTTCCTCAATTTTCTTATTCCTTTTGTCCCAGTTCCTCCCAACCTCCTCAGAACTTTCATCAGGATGGGCTCAGCTGTGTGATGATGCTGTGCAACCTCATGGAATCAAGGAGCCACTGTGAAACTGCAGAACCTCATGGAATTACGTGGCCATTGTGACCCTGGGGAAACCCATGGAATCAAGAGGCCACTGGGACACTCCAGGGCCCCATGGGGCCAAAGGAACCCAGGGACAGTGGGCAGCCTCCTGAAATAAAGGGGCCACTGTGACACTGCAGAAACCCATGGAATCAGGAGGCCATTGTGGCACTGCAGGGCCTCTTGGAAACAAAGAAACCCTGGGCCAGAGTGGAATTTCATGGAATCAAGAGGCCATTGTGACACTGGGGAACCTCATGGAAGAAAAGGAATCCAGGGACACTGTGGGACTTCATGGAATCAAGGGGCAGTTGTGACACTACAGGGCCTTATGGATCCAAAAGAACAGAGGGAAACTGTGGAATCTCATGGAACCAAGGGACATGTGGGGCCTCATGCAACCAAAGGAACCCTGAGACATTTTGGAAGCTCATGGGAAAAAACGTTCATTGTGGCACTGCAGGGTCCCGTGGAAACAAAGCAACACAGGGACACTGAAATGTGGTAGAACCAAGGGGCCATTTTGACATGTGGGGCCTCATGGAAGAAAAAGAACCCTGAGACATTTTGGACCATCATGGAACCAAGGGGCCATTCTGACCCTGAGGAACCTCATGGACTCAAGGGGCCACTGTGGCACTGCAGGGCCTCCTGGAACCAAAGGAACCCTGAGACATCTCAGAGCCTTTGGCTGTGCTGGACAAGCTGGGAGGCAGAGCCAGCTGATGGTGCTCCCTGCCACTGACCACCTCCCACAGATGCTCCTGTGTGGCCATGGGTGGGGCTCAGAGGGGCCCTGCCTTGTTCCAGAGCTGGGACATGGCTTTGGGGGCTGCTCTTGATCCACCTGTGGAAGTTCACTGAGGGCAAGAGAAGTCACTTGCAAGAGTTTTCCCTGTACCTGCTGTGTCCCCTGGGCTTGCAGAGCTCTGTTTGCCCCTTCACAGGGAGATTTAGTACTTGATCTCTGGTAACTCCACCCTGGGCAGGATTCTGCTCCAGGGCTCCATTCCCTGCTGACTGGATGGGACGGGCTGTCCCTGCAGATCCTCTGTGCTCTCCTGCACTTCCTGAGTTCCTACGGACAAGTCCTCACCTGCCATCAGAGCCCTCACAAGCTGCAGAGCCCCAGGCAGGTGACTTGGAGATCATTTGTCACCTCCATTGGCCATCGGCCACCAACACACAACATGTGAACCAGCCCTCAGTCCCTGCAGTCCCAGTGGGTCCCTGACCTCACTGCACTGTCTCCATGAGAAACAAGCAAAGCAACAAGACTTTAGAGATTCAATTCCTTGGACTTCTTGATGCCAGTGTTGGGAAAAGACCTCAGCCCTCAGGAAGTGCCTGGAGGGGAACCCCTTTGCTGCTGGAACTGCTGTTGTGGAGCCCAGCCCTGTCCCAGCAGTGCCCAGGGCCTGTCCCTGCCTGTGCTCACAGGCCTGACCCACAGCAGGACAGTGACTGAGCTGCCAGAGCACTCAGGCCTTGGGCACGGACAGGAAAGGAGAGGGTGGGAGTGCAAAGAGAGCAGCTCTGAACAGACCCAGTGCTGGTGCTCCCTGGCAGTGCTGGGACTCTTTTCCCCTCCAGATCTGCAAACATGGAAATGCCCTCCAGCTTCAGGGGAGGTCTTGGAGGAAGAATCTGGAAAAAAAGAATTTGTGTCCTTTCTTAGGCTCAGAGATGGTGATTCCTCATGCACAAACTAACACAGGGAGAATGTTTGACAAATACCTTGCTGCACAAACTTTTCTTTTGTTTAAATGCACACAAAGCATGATTCCTGATTTCTATATTTTGTGGGTGAAAAAAAAGAGGTAGAGAGTGAATTATATGGGATGAAGAATAAAATTTCAGTGTTAATGACATGAACAGAGGGAAAAGACAGGGAAGCCCTCCACCCCAAACACTATCAAAAGCTTTAGAAGGCAGACTGGGCCCCAAATGTGTTACACAATGAATGTTCTGCAGAAGAAAAGAGGCAGTTTATTGCTTCTTAAAAAAACATCCAGTCATCATTGTCCTTAAGGCATCCTTGAGCTCCTGGTTCCTCAGGCTGTAGATGAAGGGGTTCAGTGCTGGAGGCACCACCATGTACAGAACTGACACCACCAGGTCCGGAGATGGGGAGGAGATGGAGGGGGGCTTGAGGTTGGAAAATGCTGTAGCGCTGACAAACAGGGAGACCACAGCCAGGTGAGGGAGGCACATGGAAAAGGCTTTGTGCTGTCCCTGCTGAGAGGGGATCCTCAGCACAGCCCTGAAGATCTGCACATAGGAGAACACAATGAAAACAAAACAGCCAAGTCCTAAAGAGATAGTAAAAAACATAAGTCCAATTTCCCTGAGGTAGCCTGAGTGTGAGCTGGAGAGCTTGAGGACGTGTGGGATTTCACAGAAGAACTGGCCCAGGGCATTGCCCTGGCACAGGGGCAGGGAAAATATATTGGTTGTGTGCAGCAGAGCAGTGAGAAACCCAGCGGCCCAGGCAGCTGCTGCCATGTGGGCACAAGCTCTGCTGCCCAGGAGGGTCCCGTAGTGCAGGGGTTTGCAGATGGCAACGTAGCGGTCGTAGCACATGATGGTGAGGAGGGAAAACTCTGCTGAAATGAAAAAGGCAAGGAAAAAGAGCTGTGCAGCACATCCCATGTAGGAGATGGTTGTGGTGTCCCAGAAGGAATTGTGCATGGCTTTGGGGACAGTGGTGCAGATGCAGCCCAGGTCTGTGAGGGAGAGGTTGAGCAGGAAGAAGCCCATGGGGGTGTGCAGGTGGTGGTCCCAGGCTACGGCGCTGAGGATGAGGCCGTTGGCCAGGAGGGCAGCCAGGGAGATGGCCAGGAAGAGCCAGAAGTGCAGGAGCTGCAGCTCCCGCCTGTCTGCGAATGCCAGGAGGAGGAACTGGGGCATGGAGCTGCTGTTGGCCATTTGGTGCTTCCCAGCACAGGGACACTGTTCAGAAACAGGAAAGGACAGGGAGAAGTTAAGACAGACTGCTCTAAGCAAAGCCACTTTATTTCTCATAGAAATCCCCTGAACTGAAATGTTTTTCCTTTCCCTTGTTTGTGCTGGCTGAGGGTGCTGTGAGGAACAGGAGCTCTGCCCATGTGCTGCCAAGAGCTCAGTTTTCCCCTTCTCCAGTGGGGACATGGAGGTGCTCTGCCACAGCATCAAACACTCCCAAGGGATGTCAGGCATCATCCACCTTTAAGGGAAAAGTTCAGTCTCCACTCTCAAGACATGGAAGGGCTTAGCATGTCACTTAAATAATGTTGTCTGTGTTTATTATTTTTGATGGTTGCATCTGGCACCTGTTCTTGTCAGGAGTATAAATCATCATTTTTATGAAGCCAAATGTAACAAGACTTTAAACAAGAGAGGACAAACAGCCCAGCTCTCTGTAGCTCAGTGCAGAGCCAGGAGAGCTGCAGTGTCCCTCCATCTGTTCCCATCTGCCCTGTGCTTTCCCTCGTCCTGCCTGAACATAACTTCACATGCAAATTAATTTTTAATAAACACAAATACCTACAGTCTGATGAGTGCAGGGCAGCACTGTTTAAAAGGGCAGCTTTGTTAAATCTTCTCTGTTCCAGCCCAGCAATGCAGCGTTGCCCAGGGCAATCTCTGGCTGTGCAGGCTCTGATGGCAATGTCAGAGCAACCCTGAGGAGGCTGGAAAAGTGACCCAGAGCTACATGTAAGGCAGAGGTGTGGTGATTTCTGATGCTGCCTGGTCTATTCTCCTCTAAGAGAAATAGATTTGGCATTTCAGTGCGTCCTCCTGAACTGTGAGATTAATTTTTAGGACCAATTTCCCACCCAGAAAACACATATTTGAAGATGGAAAGAACAGGGTCCTTCACTTTCAGGTATCCCATGACTGGCTGTGCTTTCTTAAAACTCCTTTGAGAAATGTTCTGTAATAACCTGGAGCTGTGAGCAGCCCTCACAACCTGCAACCTATTCTAAACAGGTGAAGAGCCCTTCCCTGCACTCCCAGGGATTGCTCCTTTCCCACAGCCCTTCTGCCCCAGCCCTGGGAGCAGCTCTCCGGGCCGGCTGAGAGCTGCCCCTGGCAGGCAGCAGAGTCCCTGCCCAGCACAGCACCCTGGGCTGCAGGACCCTGCTCTGCCCCACAGCCCTGGGCACCCCTGGCTGCACCTCCAGCTTCACAGCTCTTCCAAAGTGCCCCAAAACAGCCCCTGCTCACCCATCCCATCAGCTGGGGCTGGGCCAGCTTTAGGAGATGCCTCCAGGAGCTGCCCCTGCACTGCCCTGCAGCCACAGACTCACCATGTGCAGCCCTGCCAAGATTTCTCCTGCAGGGAGCTCTCAGCCCTCCTGCCAGTGCTGAGCCCCTTGAAGCTCTGTCTGTGCCCTGCTGGTGTCCCTGAGCTGCCCTGGCAGTGCCCTCAGCCCTGCTGGGCTGTGCAGAGGAGCTGCTCACCAGCAGAGCTGTCTCTTTGAAGCTCTTCTTGCTTGCCAGGAGCTCCCTGTGTGCCAGGAGCCCGGCCCAGCTCAGCAGCACAGCAACAGCCCCAGGCATTTCATGACCCCCGGGGGGTTTGATGTTGTTTACATGAGACTCTGTCCCTGAGAGGAAGTTCAAACAACTTTTCAAGAAGTCAAAGTGAGATTGAAACATAAAAGTTTCCTTTAGTGCTAATGAGTCTCACTGAGGGACACAACTGAGAAGGTGTCCCCAGGTTCCAGTTAGAGCAGAAAACTGCAGACAGTGATGACAAGGATGGACAAGCAAGGGAAAGGTGGCTCTGATGCTGAAGAAACCTTGACTTCTTTCCTCAATCCAACGGGCCAAGCCCTGACCCCCATCCCCTTGGAAGGCAGATCCTGTCCCTGCCTCATTCCTCAGGGCTCTTCCTGGGGCACTGGGATGTGGGATGGGCAATGCCAAGGGCAGGACCATGGGGTGGCACCTGCCAGGCTGCTGAGCAGGGACAAGGAGGCCATGAGGCCCCAGGGCTGCAAGGGCCACTCCCCTCCTCCTGGCATCAGGGGCACAGACAGCAGCCATGGCCAAAGGCCTGCAGAAGGTGGCTGTGTCAGGGCCTTTCAGCTTCTCCCCCTCCCTGTCTCCTCTCCAGCCCAGGCTGTCCTACGGTGTCCATGCCCTGCCCCTTTCCCTGCAGGCTGTCGTCATCCCCCCGGCTGCCCCACCTGGCTGGCACCTTCCTGCACTGACATCTCTGCGTCCTCCCTGGCTCTTCCTGCACACACAAAGCCTTGGGCTCATCCAGACTCCTCCTGGGTGACGTGTTCCAGCCCAGTGTTTTCCATGGAGTGAAATTCCTTTTTCCTCATGTCCACTCAGGACCTCCCCAGCTGCACTTGGCATTAATTCTTTCTTTCTCATGCTCTTTTCTGCTCTGACAAAAGGATCCACCATCTCTAAATCCTCCCTTCAAGCCCTCTCAGGGCTGTCCTCTACTGTCCTCAGTCTCCACACCAGTGAGGCCACAGCTCCTTAGCCCCTCTCCAGTGCTCATGTGCTTGAGACCTTTAAACCCCATCTTGTGAGATCTCTGGGCACTCACTAATGTTTTTGCAGATGAAAATGTCGTGCTCATAGTCTAAGGAAATCTCAGTGATACTTTTTACCAAAGCCATTGCTACACTGCAGGCCTTTATGGAGCCAAAGAATACTGGGAAACAGTGCAACCTCATGGAATCAAAGAGCCACTGTCGCACTGTAGAGCCTCAGGGAATAAGGGATCCAATCTTTGCCTCGGATTTTGTCAACAAATTAAATTTAAGGAATTACAGAAGTGGGATTGATCCACTTTTGTCCCACAGGTTTTAATGATTGGCCAAATGAGAATATTTATATAAAATGAATCCTTTATTCTTACAAATGATCAGACAAAAGATCGTAATCAGAATTATTTACTTCACAATGCAAAGGGTAAAACTACTAGTTGTACAGTATAAGATAGGATAGTGCACTATATTGAAGCAATTATTGAAACAATTCTATTAAAGCTAGCCAAAAGAAATAATTATTACGTAGAGATCTGATGTAACTCACCCACACCAACAGTCATGTGGAGATTTCTTTTGCTCAGCCTTGAGGAGTGTCCTTGGAGGGCGTCCCCAGCCAAGGCAGGAATCTCCACACATCTACCCCAAGAAGGGCTGTGTTAGAAGAACCTGCCTGGATGAAAGGGGACTGGACTTCTATAGTATGAAGTGATTGACTGCTCCTCACAAATGGACAGGCCAGTTACCAGCTTCTCTGTCCCATCCAACTCCCAAAAGCAGGATGTGTGTTTGGAGTTGGGTGAACCAGGCTGGTTTGAGCATCATTCAACACCAAAACCATTCCCATGGTGCCACCGGTAACTCTCAGATCTCACAGACAGCTTGCATGAGAGCTGGCACTGTTGGCATTGTCTGATGGCATTTTAGGCCTTATCAGGGTAGGCCCTCCTGCCACCCAGGTCAAGAGGTTGGCTGTGAAAGTCCATCCTGGAGATGCACAGGTAGCCAAGAGTTGGGCTCCTGAGTGACATCCAACAATGGACAGGGGGATGGGACTGACCAGATGAAAGTGTCTCAGGTAGAGCACCTGGCACTTGGCCTTGTTGAACCTCCTCCAAGTGGCCTGGGCCCATGGATCCAGCCTGTCCAGATCCCTCTGGAGAGCCTTTCTGCCCTCCAGCACATCAACACTCCCCCCAGCTTGGTGTGCCCTGGGAACTGCCTGAGGCTGCACTTGATGCCCTTGTGCAGATCATTGAGAAAGAGATTGAAGTGCCCTGAGCCCAGTGCTGAGCCCTGGGAACACCCCTGGATGGAACTCCATTGCCCACCACTCCTTGGGCCTGGCCATCCCCACAGATGTTTGCCCAGTGAACAGATGCTGCAGAATGTGTTTGATAAAGGTCCTGTAAGCCCAGAATATTGGGATGAGTGCAGATTTAGCTCTGCACAACACAGAAATTCATTCACTTTCTCTCTTTTCCTCCCTCTGTGGATGGAGGGAACTTGTGACTTCAGTGTGTGACTCACTGTGTGCAAAGGGAAATATGGACAGAATCCGGGGCAGGGAGTTTTTTGGGGATCTTGGGATCTGTGCTTGACACAGAAGGTGTTTGCCATTGGTCTAAGGCTATCTACTGCAGAACGTGGACTTCAGTGGAGGCAATGTGGACTTAATATACAGCAGGGGAAGGACTTTTGTTTTTTATTGAGCTGTGCCTTCCTCTGGTTTTTTTTGCTGGCAATAAATGAACATCCCTCTGTGTCTCAGGCAGCTCTTTCTCCAAGCCAAGCAGGTGGGAGTTGGTGCCAAGGAGCTGAAACCTGCAGGTCCAGCCTTGAGTGGAGGAAGCTCAGATTTGCCCAAGGTTGCTTTGAGTCCCAGGGGTTTGATGAGGGAATGGTGGGGTGGGGATAGGGATAAAGTCTGATGGATTGTCAGACATAAAGGGTCCTAATTTTCGTATCTGTTCAGACTGAATTAGGAGGTGCCCAGGATCACTATCAAATTGAGATTGCTGATATCAATGTAAAAACAGGAAAAGAGTAAACAGGCCATAAGAAAGACATCTTTTCTCATGGTTTTAATAATACAGTATATTGACTTGGAATACACTTCTGAGATCTGTCTAATTAACCACAAAAGAATTGAAGGCTTACAAGTAAATTATTCTCAGGGGCTTGTCTTGTTAAGATGCCATCAGTGAGAAGAGAGTGTGGAGGAATGAGCAGACAAGGAGACCATCCCTGGGGGCTGGGGAAGCAGGAACTCAGAGTCACTGGTTATGGGTGGCAAAAGGACTGTGGAATGTGGAGTATTGGTTCGTTTGAATACTTGCCCGGAATAAAGACAAGTACAACAGACATTCAAACACTAAAAAAAAAAAAAAAAAAAAAATCTTTTATTGCATAAGAATAAAAAAAACTACTAGCAAAGAGAATCAAAAGCTAAAAGAGAATACAGAATACTTTATCGGTTGGTATTCATACAATACTAAAGACAGCTTTTATTACAGTATTAACTAGTAAAAAAAGGAGTTAAAGGGATACCAAAAAAGGATATAAAACATTTGCTTTCTTGGTTGCTTCCTGTCAATAACCTGTGCTTACCCACACAGACAGGCCAGGGCTGCCAGGATCTGCAGCAGCTGGTCGGTGCCCGTGCTTAGCGGGTGTCCCGGCAGAACAACACAGTCTCCATGGCAGGATGAGGATCGCTCACCCCAGCAGTCCTGACACCCCATTTTATCAGCTCCACATTACACCACGTAGGGCCAGTACCCAGTATAAGGTGATGCCTGAGTGGCAGCCAAACCCCGCCTGTTCATCACCTGATAGCAACAGTCTGTGCCTGCCCTGCTGTAGGGCAAGGGGCCAGCGACCCCTGCCCACAGAATCTTCCTCTCACCATCATCTTTCTCACCCCTATGGATGACCTCTCCCACTGTGTTTCAAGTATATTTGTGTCCATCTTGCAGTATGGGGCCAAGCCAAGGAGGAACTCAGCTCTGATAATGGGGAACATCAAGTTGACTTGCTAAAAAACACAATGGACCTTTCAGTTAACTTGTGCAATAAAGTCACACTGTACAATACTCTGTGCTGAGCACAGGCTTGAGAACACAGAGGTGGTTTTGTTAGTGCTGAGCTTACCCAGAGCCAAGGCCTTTCCTGCCCCTCACACAATCACACTGGGTAGGGGCTGGGGGTGTGTGGGAGGTTGGGAGGGGACACAGCTGGGACAGGTTTGGAGTGATGGAGATTGTTTTCCCAAGTCCCCATTCCATGGGATAGGGCCCTGCTCTCCTGGAGGTGCTGAACACCTGCCCAACCGTGGGAAGCAGGGAATGAATTCCCTGTTTTGTTTTGCTCCTGTGTGCAGCTTCTGCTTGTCCTTATTAAAGTGTCTTTATCTCAACCCACAAGTTTTCCAGCTTTTCCCCTCCCAGTTCTCTCCAGGGTCCTGCTGGTGGGGGAGTGAGGAGTGGCTGGGATGGGCTTGGGGGCTGCATGGGGTGAAACCACAATAGCCTTTGTTGGTGTCCAGGGTGGGGCTGGGAGTGTTGGAGGTACCCACAGATGTGTCTGGGATGTGCTGCTGAAATTTGCAGCTGCTGGTGCTGTCTGGGGCTCCTGGCTGTGTGTCAGAGTCTGGGGCTCCTTGGTGGCTGGAACTCTGTGTGAACTTGAGCTGAAGGGCCTGTGACCTGTGGGGGAGTCCAGGGTGGAGCAGAGACCCCCTGCAGCCCAGGGAGGAGCCCACACTGGAGCAGATTTGCTGGCAGGACTTGTGACCCCGTGGGGGATCCACACTGGAGCAGCCTGTTCCTGAGGGACTGACCCCATGGAAGGACCCACACTGGAACAGCCTGTTCCTGAGGGACTGACCCCATGGGAAGGACTCAGGTTCAAGAAGTCCATGAAGGACTGTCTCCCATGGGAAGGAGCCAGGCTGGATGGAGCAGGGGAAGGACTGACCCTGTGGAAAGGGACCCCAAGCTGGAGCAGGGGAAGGACTCCTCTTCCTGAGGGTGAAGCAGCAGCACAAACATGGGATGAACTGACCATAACCCCCACTCCCATCTCCCTGGGCCACCGGGGGTGGGGGGGGGGAGGAAGGGAGGAAATCAGGGATGAAGTGAAGCCCGATGATTTTTTAGGATTTGATTTCCTTCCCGTTCTCCTGCTGTGATTTGATTGGTCACAAATTCAGTCATTTCCCCAAGTCATGTCTGTCGTACCCGTAACAGCGGCGGGTGAGTGACCTCTCCCTGCCCTTATCCCAACCCCCCAGCCTTTCCTTCTGTGTTCTGTGCCCTGCCTGGGTGAGGAGGGCAGTGAGGGAGCGGCTTTGGTGGCCCCGGGCCCCCAGGCAGGGCCAGCCCAGCCCAGGAATCCTTGCAAGAATTCCATGGGGCTCCCTCAGAAACGCCGGCGCACGGCGGGTCGGCTGCGCTGGGGGCAGCCCCAGAAATACCAACTGGGCACAACAAGACAGGGCGAGGGGGCAGGGGGTGCTGGGGGGGAAATCTCCTTCCTCCGAGCTGGCAGGGAGAGGAGGAGGGAGAACCTGGTGCCGAGTAAAGGGGAGAGGAGGAGGGATGAGGCTGGAGCTGCGGAAGGCGCTGGGGGCGGCCGGGGGGCAGCCGGGACTTGGCTTTCCACATCTCTGCGGGGAAAGGAAGCCAGTCCCTGGTTCCTGGGGCTGTCCCCCCTCCCAGTTTGTTGGGTTTAACACCAAACTGCAGCAAAACCCCGCCCCAGGGCACGGCCGGTCCCGGGACAGCCCCGGCGGGCGGAGGGCGGGGCCGCGCCCTGATTGGCTGCGGCGGGGTCAGGAAAGGCGTTGCGCGCGCAGAGGGCCGTGGTGGCTGCCGGGAAACCAAGATGGCGCTGGGCCCGTGCATGCATTGTAAGCTGGCGGGGCCTGCGAGAGAGCGGGGCTCTGGGGATCCCCTTGGGGGCTGCGGGGAGCGCGGCTGTGGGTGGAAAGGCTGGAGGGCTCGGGAGAGTTTAGCCGAGGGGTTCGGGGGTTCCCAAGGGGCAGAACGCGGGGCCTGGAAGCCGCCCCGGGGGGGCAGGGTCTGATCGAGCGCCCTGTCTGCACTGCGCAGGCGCGCCGGCGTTACCCGCCGGCATTACCCGCGACCCGCCATTACTTTTCCCGCCACAGCGCCCCCTGCCGGCCCGGCGGACCGACCCCAGGGAAAGGGGATCCCAGTGACCACCTCCCAAACCCCAGAGACCCCCAACACTCAGCACACAGAGACCCCACGGGGAGGGGAGCCCGGGGGTCTCCTAAAGCACAGCAGTGGGGTTCAGGGGATCTCCCAGCCCCCAGGGGAGGGGTCCTGGAAGTGCCCCTAAAAGTCCGGGGGGGAGATGTAGCAGATCCGAGTAAGGGGATCCCAGTGCCCCCATTATAGCCTAGTGACCCTCAGTATGGCCCAGTAACCCCCTCCATGACCAGCCAGTGTGTCCCAGTGACCTCCCACTGCCCCCCAGGATGACCCAGTGATTCTCCAGTGAGCACCCAGTAACCCCCAGTATGGCCCAGTAACCTGCCAGTGTCCCCGTGTGTCCTGGTTATTCTCCAGTAACCCCCAGTCCCTCCTGGTTCCCCCCAGTGTGTCCCAGTATCCCCCAGTAAACACCCAGTGCCCCCCAAAGCCCCCCAGCTGTCCCCAACACGTCCCCAGATGCCCTTGGCCTTTCTGTGAGTGTGTGAGGGGGACGTTTTCAGGATCAGAGGGTCCAGGGGGGGCTTTTGGGGTGAGATGGAGGGTTGGGGACATCAGGAATGGGGCTTGGGGCCAGTGGAATTGGGGCTGTCAAGGAGGGAATAATGGCAATGGAGAGGCCCTGGGGACACTAGAGACACCAGGGTTGTCTTGGAGTGTCAAGGGGGAATTAGGAAAACCAAGAGGGTCTTGGGGACACCAGGGGGGTTTCAGGACTCACCTGCTCATGGTGCAGCCCCACCTCTCCCCCCCCAGGCCCCATTACCACCCCCCAAATGTCCCCTAAGCCCCATTTTCCCTTTAATCCCCTCCCCCCACAAATCCTTTTGACCCTCCAATGCCCCCAAGACCTTTTTTAACTTCCCTAAATGCACCCAAAGCTCCCATAAACCCCCCAAATCCTATCCCACCTTGCCAGATCCCCCCAAATCTCCCGCAGCCCCCCCCCAAATCACTTCCAACCCCCCAAAGAGGGATCACCTGGCACCCTGGGACAGGAACACGGTGGGCTGTACTGGGGGCACTGGGCTGTACTGGGAGGGCACTGGGGGGGGCTAATGTGTCCCACAACAACATGGCCCAGCAACAGGAGAGATCTGGGGAGCAGTGAGGAGGTACTGGTCTGTACTGGTCTGTCCTGGTCTGTACTGGTCTGTACTGGTTTGTACCCCCAATCCCCAAAGCCCCTCCCCAGCTCCCCCAGGACCCTCCCGCACCCCAAAGCCCCCCAGGCCCCCCCAGGCCCCTGACTTGTTCCTGCTGCCCCTTGAGCATCTGCAGCTGCTGCAGAACCAGGCATTTCATCAGCAAATGTGCAGCTGACCCCAAGCTGGGGGTGTGTTGATGTGCTGGAAGGCAGGAGGGCTCTGCAGAGGGACCTGGCCCAGCTGGATCCATGGGCTGATTGCAAGGGGATGAGGTTCCAGCAGGCCAAGGGCCGGGTCCTGCCCTTTGGGCACAAGAAGCCCCGTCAGCCCCCCGGGCTGGGGCCAGAGTGTCTGGAGAGCAGGCAGGCAGAAAGGGAGCTGGGAGTGGGGATGGACAGGAAGCTGAAGAGGAGGCAGAGTGTGGCCAGGTGGCCAAGAGGGCCAATGGCTGGTGTCCGGTGTGAGGAAGAGTGTGTCAGCAGGAGCAGGGAAGTGATTGTTGGGCTGGAGTGAGCGCTGGTGAGGCCACCCCTGGAGTGCTGTGTCCAGCTCTGGGCCCCTGAGTTGAGGAAGGCCCTGGAGGGGCTGGAGCAGGTGCAGAGAAGAGCAGCGAGGCTGGGGAAGGGAGTGGAGCACAAGTGGTGTGGGGAGAGGCTGAGGGAGCTGGGGGTGTTGAGGCTGGAGAAGAGGAGGCTCAGGGGAGACCTCCTGACTGTCTGCAAGTCCCTGCCAGGAGGTTGGAGCCCGGTGGGGGTGGGGCTGTTGTGCCAGGAAGCAGCAGTAGGACAAGAGGGCTGGGTCTTGAGCTGTGCCAGGGGAGGTTTAGGTTGGATATTGGGAAGGAATTTTTTGTCTAGAGAGTAATCAGGCGTTGGAATGGTCTGGGCAGGGAGGGGGTGGAGTCAGCGTCCCTGGAGGTGTTGAAGGTGAGAGTGGATGTGGCATCAGTGCCATGGTCTGGGAAGCACAGCGGGGTTGGATCCAGGGTTGGACTTGATGCTCTTGGAGGTCTTTTCCAACGTGGCTGATTCTGTGATTCTGTGATTGCCATTCCTATGGCAGCACATGCTTGAGGCTCTATCCCCAGGGTGATAGAGATGTCTGTCCATATCTATCTCCAAGGTTAGTCTGTAAATGTGTGGTGTTAGAAAAGCAGGCTGAGTTCTGGATGGTTGTAGAAGGAGAAAGAAGCCCAGAGGCCAGTGCAAGCAGGCAGCCCTGAGCTTGCACCTGATGTCCCCTCCCTGCAGGTTCCTGTCCTTGAGCCCAGGCCCTGAGGTGAGGCTGAGAAGTGGCGCGGAGGTGAGCCCAGAGCTGTCCCTGAGGTGAGGCTGAGAATAAGTGCAAGGCAGAGGTGCTGCTGAGGAAGGAGAGCCCCGTGGTGGGGAAAAGAAGAAACTGTGAGTGCCCATCCCTGAGAAGGTGCTGTGTCCATCCCCTGTGTGCCAGGTGAGCTGGGGCTTTGCTGCAGAGCTGCGGGCGCTGATTTGAGCGTCTCCAAGTGCTGAGATGGTGGGCACCCAGGAACACAAACTGTGCCTGGCCACGGAGCCTGCAAGGAGGAGCAGAGACAGCAGTGGCAGTGTGGGGGGCCAGGTTGTCCCTGTGCCTTCCCCTGCAGGCCCTGTCTGTCCCTGCTGGGCCCCTGTCCATCCCCATCAGGTCCCTGCCCGTTCCCCCCGGGCTGAGCTCCCCCCAGGAAGTGCCGTGGAGCTGAAGCTGCTGCCATCCCCCCCTGCAGCCGCTGCCCCAGCCAAGGGAGCAGCAAAGGCAGGGCCAGGAGCAGAGGCAGCAGCAGGGGAGCCCTGGGGGGGCCGGGAAGGTCTTGTGTGGGTCAGGAAAGAGGTTCTGGGCACGAGGCCGGGGCTGTGCTGAGCAGGCCCAGCCCTCACATCCCCCCAGCCAACGCCTGTGGAGCTGTTTGGTTGCCTTGGGCACAGCTGGCCCTTGTGCAGGGCTGTGCCCTTGGGGCCTCTTCGGGGTGGGCAGGAGGTGTTTTTTGGGGGTGCCGGCCTGGGTTGGCAGCAGAGTTCCAGCGGTGGGTGGGGGGATGTGGGTCCCCCCCACAGTGGGGGTTGGTGTTGCTGGGTCAGGCCCCGCCGGCTCCATTGTCAGCCCGGTGCCGGCGGGGGGGACACAGCGGGTTTGGGGCCCCCCGGGAGTGCCGGGGGTGGGTGTGGAGCCCGGGAGCTGCCAAGTGTGGAGGGCGGAGTGGGGAGATGCCAGAGCTGGGGGACCCCCGGCAGCCTGGAGGGGGGAGCACGGAGAGGGAGGAGCCCCGGGAGGGGGAAATCTGTGCTGGCAGCCCCAGTATGTCACGATCCCCTGTGCTCCCCCCAGGATATTTGGGACGAGTTCCCCCTTCCTGGGCATCCATGGGATGGGGGGGCAATTGTTCTCCTGCTGTTGCTGTGGCTGCTCCGCCCCTGTCCCTGCCCTTCCTGCCGCTGTCGGGTGAGCGGAGCGGCCACGATGGGAAAGGGGCGAGAGAAGCGAAAAGAGCGGGTGGGACCCCCAAAGGGAGCGTGAGGGGCGGTGGGTCACCCCCAAAGGGAGCTGGGGGGAGCTGGGGTTTGGAGGGCCAATGGGAAAGGGGTGGGAGAGGGGGGCTGAGGGGAGGGGGGAGAGCGGATACAGGGTTGGTGTTGGGGAGCCTTGATGTCCCCATGCCTTGATCCCTGGAGAGCGGGGGAGGCTGGAGAGAGGAGAGAGCTGCAAGAGCCCCAAGAGCCTGGAGAGGGGTTGCAGAGAAGGGGAAACCTGGACAGTGGGGACCCCTGGGACAACAAAGTGGAGAACCTGGAGAGGGGGAATGTCTGGGAACACGGCACCCTGAAGGCAAGGATCAGAGGAGAAGGGACCCTTGGGACCCCCAACACTCTCAGCATCCCTAAGTGGGACGCCCCAGCATCCCAGACAGGGGAGACCCTCTGAACCCCAGAGGGGAGAGACCAGAGAGGGGGAACTTCTGGGAGAATTTTTCTGGCTGAATCTTGATATTTTGGAGTATTTTTTAGCTGAATCTCAACTTTTTGCATTTTGTGAGAGGTTCATCTCACTATTTCTGAGGTTTTTTTTGCCTGAATGTCAGTGGTTTCGGTTTTTCTGGGCTGAATCTTGGTGTTTTGGAGGTTTTTATGGACACAGGATGCCCAGTGAGTTCTAGAGATGGACTTGGGCAGGAGGAACCCCCAAGCCAACGCACTCAGCCCTTGTTTTCCCCCCATCAGGATTTGTCCTTCCCAAAGCTTGGGCGGATGGAGGAGGAGGCTGCGAGGAAGAGGAAGATGCCTTGGTCCCCCCAGGCAGGTGAGGAGGAAGTCAGTGTCCCTTTGGGCGGGTGGTGTGCTGGCTCTGTCAGCCGAGCATGGCCCCGGCTGCAGGACAACCCCGCTGGCGCCGCCGTCCTGCCGGGGCCGGAGTTGGGGGGATGTCCTTGGCCTTCCCTGTGGGCCGGAGGCAAATCCCCTGCCTGTCCTTCTTGCTTCCTGCCCCAGGCCCCGAGGTGAGGACGGAGAGCCCGGAGGACAAATCCCCCCGTGAGATCCTGGTGGGAGAGGCCGTTTTGAAGGGCTCCCCGGCGCAGGAAGGCAGCGGGGAGGAAAAGGGCCGGAGATCCCCCCGCAGGAGGGGCTCCAAAGCCATCCCAGGGTGCTCTGAGGAGGAAAGACCCAGCCTGTGCTGGGAAGGCGGCCGGAGCTTGAGGGGGAGCTCGGACCTGGTGGTCCCTGAGCAGCCTCCCAGCAGGGAGAAGCCCTTCAGGTGCTTGGAATGTGGGAAGAGCTTCAGGCAGAGCTGTGACCTCCTCAAGCACCAGCATATCCACACTGGGGAACGTCCCTACACGTGTGGGGAATGTGGGAAGAGTTTCAGTGACAACTCCAACCTGATCCGACACCAGCACATCCACACTGGGGAAAAACCCTATACGTGTGGAGAATGTGGGAAGACCTTCAGGTACAGCTTCCACCTCCGCACCCACGAGAACATCCACACTGGGGAAAGGCCCTACAAATGTGGAGAATGTGGGAAGAGCTTCAGGGACAACTCCCACCTCCGCACCCACCAGCTCATCCACACTGGGGAGCGGCCCTACACATGTGGGGAATGTGGGAAGAGTTTCACGAAGGGCTCCCACCTCCGTACCCACCAGCTTATCCACACTGGGGAACGGCCCTACAATTGCTTGGAATGTGGGAAGAGGTTTCAGACCAGCTCCAGTCTCCTCCTGCACCAGCGGACGCACACAGATGAGAGGCCCTTCCGCTGCACCGACTGCGGGAAGGGCTTCAACCAGAACTCCTCCCTCGTCACCCACCAGCGCATCCACAGCGGGGAGAGGCCCTACAAGTGTGGGGAGTGTGGGAAGAGCTTCACCAACAGGTCTGCCTTGACCAAACACCAACGGACCCACCAGTAAGAGAAGCCCTACCAGTGCCCCGACTGCGGGAAGAGCTTTGGCCGCTACTTCCACCCCGAATGAAGCCCCTGATGGTGAGGCAACCCCTGGAGTCCCGTGACTGTCAGTCCATCCCTTTCGACCAGAAAGGGCCAGTCCCCTTTCCCAGGGGCAGCTTCTTCCAACAGAACTCTTCCTGGGGGCTGTGTGGAGATTCCTGCCTTGGGTGGGGACCCCCCCAAGGTCACTGCTGGAGGTTGAGAGCAGAAATTTCCACACCAGCACTAGTCTGGGGGAGTTCTATCCATCTCTGAGAATTCTTGCTTTTGTGCCACCTTGAGTAGAATTGCTTCAACAATTGCTTTACTGTAGAGCACTGTCCTATCTTATCCTGTACTCCTGGTAGTTTTAGTGTTTCTATTGTGCAGTAAATAATTCTGATTAAGATCTTCTGTCTGATCATTTGTATCCCTAATTAATTAATTTGTATCAAAAGCTCTGACTTGCCATCGTTAAAACCTGGGGAAAAAAGTGATTCAGTCACACCTCTGTAATTCCTCTAAACTGAAACTGTTGGCATGATCCAAGGCTGAGATTGGATCCAGCAGCCCCCAGCACCCCTCAGTAAGCTGGGAGCTCAGGGGGGCCACCCCCCTTTGCCAACCCCCCTGTGCCCAAAGACCCCCATGGGACTGTCAGACCTGCCAGACCACCCCTCCCTTTTCCACCCTTCTCGCTGTTCCTTCCACTTTCCCATTGTCCCCTCAATCCCCAGCCCCCTCATGCTCAGTTTGGGGGTCCCACTCTCCCCTTTCCCCACTCTTCTGACCTCTCCCACCCATTTCCCATCATCCCCCTATCTTCAGTGCCCCTCCCCCTCCACTTTTGGGGGTCTCACTCCCCTCCCACTCAATTTGGGGTGCCACCACCCTTTTATCCCCTCTGAACTCCCTTTTCCCACCATCCCCTTCCTTCCCGCCCCGCACTCACCTGAGAGCTCCTCACCCGCAACTGGGGGGGTTCCCAGCACCACCAGTGCCCAGAGAAGTCCCCCCAGAGAAGGGGGTGGGTGGGGTCCTGGGTGGGCTTTGAGTGGATTTGGGGGACCCTGATGGACAGTGGGGAGCTTTGGGGAGGGTCCCAGCCCTTTTTGGGGTGAGCTGGGTGCCCATTGAGGGGCAGGTGCCCTCCCAAAACTCCCCCAGAGCGGGTTGACATGAGGGTACACAGGGGGGTCCCCATTCCGAATCCATCCTGGGGCTGGTTCTGCCCCCCCCTAAACTCGGTTCCACTCCTTGGGGTTCCCCCAAGCCCCTCCCCCCAATAACCGGGACTGGGGAGAACTGGGAAGCTTTCCTGGGATCAGGAGTGGCAGCAGGGGAGGGGGGGACACACGACCCCCCCAAAATCCTCACAGGGACAGGGGGGGTCCAGGCTGGGCCCGAGGCCCCGGGGAGGGGCTGCGGCCGCCGCCGGCTCAGGAGCTCTGTGGGGAGAGAAAAGGGGGTGACACCGGGGTGGGGGGTCCCCGGGGGGGCACAGACGCTTGGGGGGGACACACGACCCCCTGGGACCCCCCTCACCTTCTGGCGCAGGTAGAAGCCGAGCCCCAGCGCCAGGGAGACGAAGGCCAAGAGGAAGCCCCCGGCCCCTCCTTGGCAGCAATTGCTGAGGCTGATGGAGCCCGGCAGGGCCGGGGCCGCCGGCGGTGTCCGATCCCGGCAGGAAGCGGGGAGGGCCCGGCCGTGTCTGACAGAAATAAATCAAGGCAGAGCTCTCTCTTTCTTTTACCCCCTGGGCAGTGACCATCAAGAGCTGTCCCTGCTTCACAGCAGAAGCTCCACACACTTCAACAAACTCTGTGGAAGAATCTGCTCTGTCAAAGTTGGCCCTGGGCTTTTATGCTTTTCCAATGATGGATTTCCAGTCACATCTTCCCAGACCAGTGAGCAGCTGATCTGTCAAACTCTGCTTCCAAAAGCAGGATGTGTGTTGGAAGGTTGGGGAACCAGGCTGGGTTTGGCACAATTCAACACTAAACCAACCCCTTGGCACCAGCAGTAACTCCCCACAGAGAGCTTGCAGTGCTTGCATTCTCCCATCAGATTCTTTTCCAGGTAGAACATCCTGCTACAAGGGGTCTGTTACTACCCACCCCAGAAAGGGGTTGGGAGTAACCCAGGTTCTTATTAATAAATCCCTGGGGGTGGATTAAAGTGAAACGACACTGAATAATCAGTGTTTGAAAACATATGTATGTAGGGTTTATTTTAGAACAATTTCATTTCAAAGGTAAACAAGTATGTTTCCATTTTGGGTGTTATCATCTCTATCTCTCATCTATAGCAATATGGCATAAAGAGAACCTTTAGGGGAAAATGCATAAGTAGAGAAAGGAAAGACAGGATAAGGGTGAGGGAGAGTAAGGGAAAGCAAAGCTGAGAGTGGAAAGCTGTCTATAGTCACCGCCCACGGGGTCCAGCGATGGAACTTGGGAGTTGCAGCTCCAATGTCTGTCAGTTGAAGTGGTGGCCTTGATCCGTTGGGGGTGGGGGAGGGAAGCCCCCACACTCCAAGAAGTTATGAGTTATTATATCCATGGATGGTGTCCCGGGCCGTGCCTCGAGCCTCCAAGGTCTGCTGGGCCTGCGCAGAGTTCCCGTGAGGGGCCTGGTAAACACGTCTCTTCTCGCCTTTTCAGGGCTTGACACCTTCAGCAGCACTGGCAGGGGGGATGGGTCCAGCTGCCTCTTCCCAACCTGCAAAAGTGCCCTGGCAATCCTAGAATGTGTAAATCATTGTGGCAGTTTGAGACCCTCAAAAATCAAATTTCCAAGTCCTAGCCCCCCCCCAATTTGTTTCAGTGTGAGAGGGTTTTCAGACAAAACACAGCTCAGTATGGGGGGAAAGGAATTATTACAGTTTATTACTTACACAAATAAATACTATAATACATTATATACACAATTCTAACTATCTCTCCTATGGAAAAGCAATATATTTACATTAGATCAAATCCCTCCTTTCCCTCCAATAAAAGTTCTGAAGGGAAGATGAAAAGATCCTTTCCACTTTCAAGGCAGCAGTATCTCTCCTCTTCAAGGCAGCAGTCATAGCTGGATTTGTCGTAGCTGGAAAATCTCTCTCTCCATTACAACACAGGGGTCTTCTCTCACCCCTTGGCCCTTCAGCTCCAGCCCAAGGTCTCTCTCCCATGGACTGCGAAAGCAGGGACAAGGCTCACCTCTCCACAGTCATATCACGGGGTACTGGGCACCCATGACAGTCCCTTCCTCAGGGGATTCAAGTTCCTCCTGAGTCAGAACATTTGGGGCTTTCAGTTCAGTTTTTGCCCCAAGTGTTCTAGCAGAGCTCCTTTGCTCCGTCTCAAACTGTCAGCATGGCGAAGGGGGGCAGGAAGGCCTCTTCCCCCCTCCACATTCCTCCTGGCTGTCCTGGTCCAGCTCCAGGACATCTCTGAGCTTCTCAGCTTCTCTCTCTCTCTCTAGTTGCTGCTGCATTTCAGGACTCCCTTCAAGTGGAAGTCCACCCCCTCCTTCCAAGAGGGGTCTCAAAGGGTTTGGAGAAATAAAGTCAGGCTCACCCCAAACAGTCTCTGCTGAGCCTGGTGCTCTGTCTCTCCGTCGGGCATCTCTGTGTCTCTCAGCTTGGCTCTGTGCCACCTCGCTCCTGCTGACTGTCTTCTTGGCTCTCAGCCACAACTCTCTGTTCGGTGCTGTCTCTGCCACCGCTCCTGCTGCCCACTCACAGTGGAGAAAAACTCCCTCGGCTCTTGGCCACAGTACTCGGCCCAGTTTAACACTGTTCCGAGTTTCTACAGCCCCAGCCAGGGGGCTGGGGGGCCTTGGCCCCCAGTGGGGTTCCCTGGCCCCCTCTGTCCTCGTGGTCTCAGACCATGGCTGCTGTTCTTCTTTCAGCTACATAATCTCTTCTTTTCCGGCCTGTTGTGATATGTTTAATTTTGCAGGGGTGCTGATTGGGTCAACACCAAGAATACCACCTGCTGGGGTTAACCACTTTCCAGCTCCAGGGGAAAACCCTTTTTAACCCAGGACAGTCATGAACCATTTCAGTCTCTGACACTTCTCACCTTGGCCAGTCAGTTCCTGGGAACAGCCCTGGCAGTGCAGCCCCCAAGGGCACACAATGTTCTACTGTGCTGGAGAGGACCCTCCTCAGCCTGGGCAGCAGGGCTGCAGGGGGGGATTCCCTGCCCCTCCCCAGATGGGCCCTTCCTGCCCACCAGCTCCTGCTCCAAAGGGCTCCCACACACCCTGGGCCACTTGTCCCACTTGGGCACTGGAGCTGCCCCAGGGCATCTCTGGGCAATGGCCAGCTCTGGGACTGCTCTGGCAAGTCATGGCCTGAAGCCACAAGTGTGGAATTTAGGAAATAGTTGAAATCTCTGCAGAACAGAACTCTTGGTGACTGCTGAAGGCTTCATGAACAGCATTACCACATCTTTTCTTTTTTTTTTTAAATTCATCAATTTTTTGTAGGCGAATACCAGGACTGTGAGACTTGGAAAGAGCAGCTTTAGACACGAGCCCGCTGCAGCAGCGACTTCGGGATCGAGCAAAGCAGAAAAACAACAGCCACTTGTGTTATTTATTGTAGGGGTTGCCCCCCCTGAGCTGTGTATTTTTCCCGACCCACGGGGGTCCCGGGGGTCAGCCATGATGTTGCCTGAAAGCTGGGACTGCTCAGGGCTGGAGCGTGGCCCCAGCACAGCCTCTCCCACAGAAGGACAGGGCAGAGGGGCTCTGGGCTGTGGGCAGCGAGGGCCAGCTGGGCTGGCAGGCAGCTCCGGGGCACCTCTGGGGCTGTCAGAGAGGGGCTGTTCCCAGGCCCTTTGGGCTTCTGGGGGCTTCTTTGGTCTGATTCTGTAGAAGAGACACAGAACTGAGGCAAGAGCAGCAGGACTACAGCTCCTGGCCCCTCAGATGGACCAATGCGGCCGCTCAGCTGGGCTGTGCCAGAAGACGACAGCTCCCGGCACGCTGAGGAGCCTGGCCCTTCCCTGGATCCCTTAGTTTAGTCTAGGCCTTCCTTGGTGAATCCAAGGAATCTCCCTGGGTGCCATCCTCCCCCTTCATCCCTAAGCCCCCCCAAGACTCCGCCAGCCTGGCAGGGCCACTCAGCCACCCCTGGGGCAGCTCAGGGTGCCTGCAGGGGCCTGGGGTGCAGCAAAGGCCTTGTGAGGGCTCCTGAGCAGCCCGGTGCTGGAAGAGCTGTTGAGTGGGGAAAAGCTCTTGCTGGTCAGTGGGAGAAAGAGAAAAGGTGACAAAAGCCATGGTTTCTGTTAAGCTTGAGCAAACGTTATGCATTTAATGTGACTGAAGGGCTCTGAGGCCAGACTCTGCAGTGTGGGGACAGGAAAGGGATGTCCTGGGGGCACGCAGGGCTGTCTGAACATGGGGCTCCTTGGGATGTCCCGAGGAGACATGAGAGCAAAGTGGGGCCTGGAGACACTCTGAGGGCAGCTGAGTGCCAAGGGCTGAGGCAGGCCTGTGTCCCCAGGGGCACCCTGCCTGTTCCAGCCTGCGTGGTGGCTCCCTGGGACCCGTTGCTGGGGGCAGGTGCCATGTCAACAAGCACTGGGACCTGTTGCTAGCGGCCGGCAGCGTGTCACAGAGGGGCCCTTTGTGACACCCACTGCAGCAGGTGTGCTCAGCACGACCGTGGCCCACGGTGGGTCAGTGTCCGTCAGGACGGCGACCGGACAGGAGAGGAGTGCGGTGCTGGCGAGAAGCCCCCGACTGCAGTCCACATCTTGTCCACGACCCTTGGTGGCCCCGTGGGAACTTGGTGTTTTGCTGAGGCGTTTTGCTGAAGCGTTTTTACCTGAGGCATTTGGGCCGAGGTCTTTTGGCTGAGGCGCTTTGCCTGAGGCACTTTGCCTTGGCCTTTGGGCTGAGGCACTTTGCCTGAGGCACTTTGCCTTGGCCTTTGGGCTGAGGCCTTTTGCCTTGGCCTTTTGGCTGAGGCGCTTTGCCTTTGCCTTTTGGCCGAGGCACTTTGCCTTGGCCTTTTGGCCGAGGTGCTTTGCCTTTGCCTTTTGGCCGAGGCACTTTGCCTTTGCCTTTTGGCTGAGGTCTTTTGCTTTGGCCTTTTGGCTGAGGCACTTTGCCTTTGCCTTTTGGCTGAGGCACTTTGCCTTGGCCTTTTGGCTGAGGCCTTTTGCTGAGGCCTTTTGCCTGAGGCACTTTGCCTGAGGCAATTTGGCCCCGGCATTTTTCCCGAGGGTGTTCGACTCCACCATTCGGACGCCCTCCGTAGGCAGGCTCCCCTGTGTTCTTTGATTCACAGGATGGAGAGGAGACCCCCCGCCTGCCCCAGGCAGGCCTGGATGGAAGACAGCTCTACCCAGGAGAGCCGCTCTCCAGGTCTGCAGCTTCCATCCTCCTACGAGGTGACCACCATGCAGCCCCTCAAGCTCGGTGAGTGAGGGGCCCTGTGGGGCTGGGCAGGGCTGGGGCCCACCAGCACACCCTGTAGCACACTGGGATCCCACTTTCCTGGCCAGCTGACAACGGGGGTCCCGGGGGTCAGCCATGATGTTGCCTGAAAGCTGGGACTGCTCAGGGCTGGAGCGTGGCCCCAGCACAGCCTCTCCCAAAGAAGGACAGGGCAGAGGGGCTCTGGGCTGTGGGCAGCGAGGGCCAGCTGGGCTGGCAGGAGGCAGCCGTGCTGTGGGAGCCTGGGCCTTTCCTGCCTGTCTGCCATTGCCTTCCTCAGCCCGGGGCACTGGGGCTTTCCCAGGCATGGCAGCTCCTCTGCCGGGCACCCTCCAGCCAGGAGCTGCAAGGAAAGGCCGTGCCAAGGCAGTGGGCAGAGAGCTGGGTGGAGGGCAGATATCCTCTGCCCCCTCCTCTCGCTGGACCCTTTGCAGCTCTCCCTCCTCCTTCCCCCGTTAGATGCCAGCTGGTTGCCCATCTACAAGGAGGAGCAGGAAGCTGTTGATTCCATCCTGGCCTTTGTCACCAGCCCCAGCAAGGTAACTGGGGCCAGCTGGAGGGCGGCTGTGCTGCTGTCTTCTGGCAGGGGCTGTGCTGCCCAGCTGCTGGAGGGGTGCTGGCAGGGCAGGGCTGCTTCTCCTGCAGGGCACTGCACCCCCAGTGCTGCGGTCCCACTGGCTGTGTCCGCCCACTCACAATCCGTGTTTGTGTCTCTGTCCCCCGGCTGGCAGGAGGAGAGAGACAAGGCCACATTTCTTCAGAGCATCTCCGTGCTGTGCCGAAGCGCCTTGAAGCACGGCCTGACCCAGGGCCTGGATCTGTTCTGTGACATGTACCAGCTGGCAGAGAACATCAAGGTGAGGGCACTCTGGGCAATGTGGCAAAGGGAGCAAAGCCCCCTGGCACAGGCAGCCTGTGCGGACAGCGCTTGGGTGGGTCAGGGACTGGAGGCCCTGGGTGCTGGCAGCTGCCAGCAGGTGCCATCCCGGTTGTGCTCTGCAGGCGCTGCTGGAAGAAGAGCCAAGGGACCACCTGTGCACAGACCTTCGGCATCTTTCCATGCTGGCTCTGGAGAAATTGAGGTACCTGCCCATCCGTCATGGACCCCCTGGCTCAGAGGTCCGATGCCACCCGCACGAGTCGTCGAGGGGCTGCTCCCAGCACCCGTGTGCAACCAGTGTCCTGCCCTCTCCCTGCAGCTTGGTGGACACAGCGCTGGAGGGCAAAGCCAAAAGCCTCCTCTGTGCGTGTTTCTCAAGTGTCTTCTGGCTGCCTGCAGAGAAGGAAATGCCAAAAGCAGACCTTGCCCTCTATATCAAGGTAAGTACTGGCTAAGCTCCAGAGGCCTCCAGCCCCTCTGACCTTCTCCCTGGCTATCCCATGCTGCCACAGGAGCAGGGATCCCAGGTAGGGCAGGGTCTTTCCCACCCTCGTGCCTCTGTCCTTTTCCCATGGGCCTGGTCACATCCCGTGCCACAGGCAGCTCTGCCCCCTAAGACTGTCTATGTCCATGTCTCTCCCGGGAAGTGTGGGCATCCTCCTCCTCCTCCTGTGGCACAGGGGGTTCAGATGGCTCTCCTGGGGCTGGGAAGAACAGCAGAATGACTGCCACTGCTCTCTGTTCCTTGCAGACCCTGAACTCCATGGACAGCATGCTGAGGACAGTGGTGCTCAGCTTTCCTGCCTCTCGAGTCAGCGAGGAGCTGCAGGGCATCTTGGAGGTCTGGCACAAGCAAAAAGGGGGGGGAGTCCCAGGGCTGTTCCTCAGCCTGGAGGGGAGGGTTTGCCCACTGCTGGCTGAGTGGTGCCCAGAGCAGTGCTGAACAGGCAGAGTGCCCTGCGGGGAGGGTGCCCACCTCCTGTGGGGAAGCGGGGGCAGGCCCCAGGCTCTTGTGGAGCACAGGGGCTGCAGAGGGTGGCACCTGCCCTCCTGTATGGCCATGAGGTTGGCTTTGGGCCTGTGTGCCTGACCTGGGCGGGAATCCAGGGGCAGACACCCCACTGCAGGCTTTGCTGGAGGGGAGAGGAACCCTTGAGGGATGGGGCGAGCACGGCCCAGCAGTGGAGCTGTGCTGCTGGTGTTGGAGTCTGCTCCCAGGGCTCACCCGCTGCTTCTCTTGTCCCAGCTGCTGCTGGACTTCACCAGATGCGAGAGAGAGGCTGTGAGGGAGAGGGCCATGGCAAGGATCGATGTGCTGACCCGTGTGCTGTCCGACTACTCCACTCTGCAGGTAAGGACCAGGCCCCCTCCAGCCAGGCCATGCCCCCATCCCTGCTGCTCTCCATGCCAGGGCTGCTGCCCACATGGCTGCTCTGAGAGACGGGGACGCAGGGCTCTGCACAGCCTGGTCTCTCCAGGAATCCAGCCCTGGGCAGACTCTCAGATGGGGGGCTTTGGCACCACCTTTGTGCCCTCAGCCCTTCTGCTCATGCCTCCCTCATCCAGGCCCATGCCAACGTCGGAAGAGGCACTGCTGGACCTGTCTGCTCTGGGGAGATCCAGCTCCCACTCCTAGGAAAGCTGCTGGGGCGTCTCATCCTTTTCCGGTTCTCCGAGGAACAGACAAGCTGTGCAGCTTTCCATGCTCTTTTTGCCTTGGCTGAGTTCATCTGTAAGTAAAAAAGGCAGAGCAGTGCTGGGCTTCATCTGCTCTATCTCCTGATAGATCTGCTTCCTGACCTCCTTTGCCCCTCCCAGCTGCTTCCCAGAGCTTCCCAGCTGCCACTTTGCTGCAGATGCTGAGTGCTCTGCTCAAGGCCAGGATCTGTTTGCTGCTGCTCTCCTTCCTCCCCTTCCTTTCAGGATCTTGCAGCCCACTGGTTTGTGGGCCCCACAGGCAAAGCCCCTCTTGACTTCCCTGTCCCAAAGCCACGTCTTCCCTGGTGGGGAAGAGCAGATCCCCCACCCTTGCTGGCCCCTCCAGCGCCTGTAGCAAGAAGCTGTTCCTGATGCCCTCCCAAAATCCTGGACTGCTCCTGTCCTGCCCCCTTGCCAGCAGATGCCAGGGCGGTTTGGTGAGCTTGCTGGCAAAGCTGCTCTGCCTTCCTGACTCTTGTGTGTTTGCCCTGGTGTTTAGTCGAATCCAGGCTAAAGGACAGAGCAGACCAAGTCAACCGGGAAGCCGTGACCACCTCCGCGCTGTGTTCTCTGAGCCCCAGGGACTGTGCCAAGGTAAGGAGCTGCGCCCTTGCTGGGACTCCTGTCCGTGGCACCAGCAGGGCACTGGTGTGAGCCAAAGGACCCTGCAGCAGCGGGGCTGGCGTGCCCTCAGCTCCCTGGGGAGAGGGTTCCTGCCGTCCTTGAACAGGGACAGCACGAAGGCTGCACTCCAGAGGCCCAGCAGCAGCTTCAGCCCCAGCAGGAGCTCCAGTGCTCCTGGCCACCATCAAGTCCCTGGTTCTCGGTGGGGCCAGCAGCCTGTGCCCATGAGCCCTCCTCCCCCAGCAGGAGGACCCTCTCTGCTCATCTTCTGCCATGCAGGGACTGCAGGCACTGCTGCCAGCTTTGCTGTGGGCACTGCTGTCAGCAGTGGTGGGCACGTCCGGCCAGGGCCGCTCGAGCTGCTCAGCCAAGCAGCACCATCAGGGCTCTCAGCGTGACATCTCTTCCTTCCTTGCTGCCATAGGCCTTTGGAAAACACCTGCAGTCCCATGAGAGGACGGATGTCATCCTTGTGGCCATTGAGGCGTTGGGAGATGCCAGCATCCTCGACCAGCAGGTGCCCAGCAGCCTGCTGGATGTGGCCTTGGAGGACCCGGACGTCTGGCTGACGGACGTAAGTGGCCTGTGGCTGCATTGTCGTGCCCTTCAGCCCTCTGGGGTCTTGTTCCTCCCTGCATCCCTCCCTCCCAAGCACAGGTGACTCGGGCCCCCCAAGCCACCTCAAGGCAGCAGAGGAATGGGAAGGGCAACTAAGGACATGGCTGCACTCCGGGGGCAGTGCCATCCTCACCTGTATCCCCTGCAGGCGCCCAAGATAGTCAGCAGCATCCTTGAGAGCCTGCCATACTGCAGCACACAGGCAGCGTGGGAGAGAGCGGAGTCACTGCTTCGCCTGATGACCAACCTGTACCCCACCACAGTGGTCATCCTCCTGTGCAAGGCGGCTCTTCAAGGAGACAGGTACTGGCCCTGACGGCCTTGAGGGTGGGCTTGTTCCCTGTGGGGAGAGGGACCCCAAAACTCTCTGGCTGCCAGAGCCAAGGAATGCTGCGGGACAGCCTGCAGAGTCAGGCCCTCCACCCCCCCACGCTTTCCAGCCCTGCTTCACAGCAGCCAAAGCTGGCCCAGCCAGCCCAGAGCCAGCACGGTGCTCCAGCCCCACGGGGAACACGTCCTCAACCCCCTCCTGCCCGCGCGGGCAGGGCCCCCGGGGACGCGCAGCCAGGGCTCCAAGGGGCAGGTTCTGGGGGGCTGCTCCAGGCCACAGCACTGTGGCTGAGGCAGCCCTGCTGACAGTGCTCTGCCTTCTCTGCCTTCCAGCACTGCGCCGGAGCTGTGGGAGCTGATGCCCTCCATGCCAGAGACACTGGCCAAGATCTTGGAGGACTTTGCCAACCTGCTGCACAGACAGTGCTTCCGCTGCTCCGCAGAAGGCCCCCGCACCCAGCCCATGGCTGTGAGTGACCACTAAAGGCCCTGGTCCCCTCCCGCCAGCCCTGCAGGCTCTGCCGGCCCCTCACGGCTCTGTTTGCTCCTGCAGTCGTCCTCCAGGAAGGCTGAGTGGGAGGAGTTGGCTGACGAGCCCGACGTCGAGAGCCACCAGGGCTGTCCAAATGTGAGGATGGCCGGGCTGCTGCTGGAAGGGCTCGTCGGGCTGTCGCAGAGAGCCGAGATGGTGAGCAGGGCGGTGTCAGGGGCAGCCCTGTCGGCAAACGGGGGCTGGGGCTGTGTGGAAAGCAGTGGCTTGGCCTGACCTGGGACTCAGAACGTGGGGTGACTGCTCCAAACGCCCTCCCTGCCATGGTGGGCCTGGGGTGGCTGCCTGTGGAGCTTTCCAGGCACGGCCCTCTTCACCCAATGGACATTCTCTTCTCTCTACAGGCCAGAAACATTGAACTCTTCCTGCAGGGCATGATGAAGATCCTGCAAGTTGGCAGCGAAGACGCCAAGATGAAGATCCTGCTGGCCTTGCGAAACGTTCTGCGTCAGCTGAAGAAGACCAAGGCCAGCTTCATCGCTGTGCAGCTTGTGGGGAGGCTCCTGCCCCTCTTTGACTCGGTAAGGCTGATGTGGAGCCTGAGCCCCTCAGATGGGCACTGGGCAATGACAGCTGCCCTGCAACCCAGCCCTGCGAGCAGCACTTGGAGCCAGCTCCATTCCCCTGGGCTCTCCTGGGATGGCTTCTGGGCCGTGCAGCCCAGTGCTGCTTCTTCTGGGATGTGAGGCTGGAGCCGCTGCCCTCCCCACAGCCATGATCACGGCCCTCTGCACTGTGGGCAGGGAGCTGCTGTTTGCAAAGCTCCCTTTTCCTGCTTCCTGCCAGGAGTGCAGCGAGCTGCGAGAGCTGTCCATCCGCATGCTCGCAGAGCTGCTGCAGTTGGTGGTCGGCAGGGATGAGAAGAGGATGAGGAAGGAGGTGTGGCGGGCACTGGTGCCTCTCCTCTTCCGCATGAGCGACCAGGTCCCCAGCGTGGCCAAGGTACAGGTTTGAAGGCTGAGGCCTGACACACAGAGGGCTGGGCTGACACCCCCAGGGCTCCTGGGCATCGGGGCAGGGGCTGCTGGCAGCGGGCAGCGCTCCCCCAGCACAGCCCGTGGGAAGGTCCGTGCGGAGCCAGCGACATCAGGGGCAGAGAAGCTGGCACGGCCCTGTGTAACACCTGCCCTGCCTGCTCCTGCAGGGCTTGGCAGCAGCCCGTGACCACCATGGCCTGAGCAGGGGTATCCCCACAGGCTGTGTCAGAGGCCAGGCCTTTGAGCCTTCACGCCTGTCCCCCAGGGCTGTCTCAAAAAGGCTCCCAGACATTTGGGCTAGGGCATGTCCCAGCTTCCTAAAGGCAGGATCCCCCAGGAACAAAGCCAAGAGGCCTCCTTGCCCAGGCCCCCGGGCATCTCTCAGCTCATGCTGTCCTGCAGGCCTCCAGGGAAGCCCTTCTTGCTGCCGCCGAGCTGCTGAAGTGGAAGACGCTCAAGCACCTGCTGCAGAGAGAGCGGCTGTGGGAGCTTGGAGCGTGTTTGGTAAGGACAAGCTGAGGGGCCCGGGCTGGGGGAGGGCTGCCCCCATCCCATGTCTGGGCTGGGGGCTCTGCAGCTGGGCAGAGCCTGGAGCTGCATCCCTGTTGCTGCCCTCAAGAACAGAGCCCCAGGGGCTCTTCTGCAGGCCCCTGTCCCTTCCCTGTAGCCAGCAGGAGGGGAGGCCTCTCCGTCCCAGGGGGTGCTGGCGGGAGGCACTGCTCCAGCCAACTGCCCCAGTGACAGCCCTGGAGAGACATGCCTTGTTCTCTCTGCAGCTGCAGAAGAGCAGGAGCAGGGCTGAAGACTTCATCCACCAGAGCCTGCCCTACCTGCAGGACCCTCAGGCCAACGTGCGCCTGGCGGCCGTCAGGTTCATCGGTGAGTGCCAGCCCCTGTGGTGCCTCTGGGGCAGCCTGGCCCCTGTGCCACTGCTGCCCCAGCAACGAGGGGCAGTCCTGGGGCTGCCCCAGCCCCGACCACCCCGGGCAGGGCCTTGCCTCCCTCTGCCAACCCTGCCCACGCAGCGGGGCTTGGTGGCCACCTTGCTCAGTCCCACTGCCCTGAGCTTCTGGGGGCTCCTGGGCTCAGCCCTGCTGAGGGGGAGGAGGGGAGGACTGGGGGCCCTGCTGCTGGGAGCAGGCTGGGGAGCAGGGGCTAATGGAGCTCTGTGCCCAGGACTCATCACACGGCGCCTGAGGGAGCAGACCACAGACAGTCAGGCTGACATCCTGAGTGGTGAGTGGGGAGTGCGGTCTGTTGGGAATCCAAAGGCTCTCTGCAGACGTGGGGTTTTATCTGGGCTCTGTTTCTCTCTGTCGCAGCACTTCAGCCCTTGGAGAATGACTGGGACATCTCTGTCAGCTCCCTGGCAGCTCGGACAACCTCCATTCTGAGGAGTCCTTGCGTGCAGCAAAGACCAAGAGGCCTCCTGCGAGCACTGCGCTGCTGCTGGCCGTGAGCCCGGCAGAGGTGCAGCTTGCCTTGGCTAAAGGACTGGGGCTGAATAAAGCTGCAACAACGTGCCCAAAGCCCTGGTGTCCTTCAGCTGTGTGGTGCTGAGTGTGCCGAGCCGACCGTGTCCTTCCTGGGCTGTCCCGCAGGCAGTGGGACGCTCCCCCCTCAGCACCCCTGGCCCCAGGCTTGTGGGACAAGCTGAGCCCTGGTTGGGGCTTTCCCCGGGAGAAACCGCCTTGGCTAAAGGACAAGCTGCTGCCCGAGCCTTCTCACCCCATTTCAGGGCCACTGCCAATGTCACCCTGCCCTCTGCTGGTGTGAAGCTATTCCCCCTTGTCCTGTCACTCCAGGCCCTCATCCAAAATCCCTCTCCAGCTCCTTTGGAGCCTCTTTTAGGCACTGGAAGGGGCTGTAAGGTCACCCCAAAACCTTCTCTTCTCCAGCCTGGGCAGCCACAGTTATCCCTGTGTCCCCACACGGTGCCCCACTCTGTGACCCCTGTGTCCTCCCAGGCCCAGCACCCCAGGAGGTGGCACAGCAGCAAGCCCTGTGCTGCAGCCATGTGTTGGTTTGGACCTGGCTTCCCGCCAAGTCCCCGAGACCCAGGGAAAAAGCTTACTTCCCAGAGAGAAAAAAAAAACCAAACAGCAGAGCTAGAGCAAAAATATAGATGTACATATATCACAGTTATACCCAGTAAGAATA
>NW_024105031.1:4696635-4825860 GCF_003945595.2 Pipra filicauda | reverse complement strand
TACAGTCTCCAGCATCCTGAAATCCTTTTTTCTCTCCCTTTTTCATGCCATTGTCTCTTGTTGCTTTGTCTCTCTGACGGGGCTGTGGGGGTTTGCTGTCTGTTACTAAGCGTGGGGGCAACACCATGAGAAGGGCCGGAGCAGAGGGGGAACGCGCACCACACTCTCCCTCCTCCCCAACCCGGCGAGAGGGAGCTACTACCTCTTCCCCCTGCCCGCAGACCAGGAGCGGCCCCTCCGCGACTTCGCTCCGCGTTTCCTGCCACGAGACGGGGGCCGAGGGGGCCATCCCGGCACTTTAGGCTTTTCCGTGGGAGTGTGCCCTCCCTGTGGCCCCAGGGCTCACCAGGGGACACGGAGGCGGCTACTACTCGCTGAATTCTCCCATTTATTTAAATGCAGTTTATGAAAAGTTGAAACCTTGTAGCACATTTTCTTTTGTTGTTGTTGGTTTGATTTTTGTTGGGTTGGTTTAAGCGTTGTCAGCATCCGGAAATCCGGGCACAAAAGAAACCCCAGCCCTTACGCGCACGTTGTGATCCAATTTAACCCAGTGGCAAAGGAGTTAAAATGCCGATGAGGCTGCTCGCTTTCCACAGGGACATGGCTGGAGCAGAAGAACCAGGACCGAGGTTTCACTGCGCCCGCCCGCAGCTCAGCCAAGCTGTTGTTTTAAAAGAGCAATAAAAGTGAATTATGACTAAACGCCTTCTCACTTAATGGTTTTAGACGGGGATCCCCAGCCCCGGCAAATACGTAAGAGGATTTTTATTTGTGCATGTGTTCCTGCAATTGATCTCTTTGATGACATTCTCATTCATAGAAGGAGTTTGATTTATGACTTTCGGAAGAATTGCGTTCAGCCCTTCCAGCTATAATCCACGCATCCCAGCTCCACAGCGTGTTGCAGAGCTGGGAGACAACACTCCTCGCATGGACAGACAGCAGAGCCCCGTTCGCAAACACCCACCCAAGCCCCGCTCAGCTGTGTAATGTAACCACACGCACTCATATGCACACAAGAAGCCGCGAACGCACCCTCCCCGGATTCCCCATCCCCGGAGCGGCAGAGCCCCGCTGGCATCTGTTGCTCGCTTTTAGCCCGAAGGACGGGGCTCACCCTCCGCCTTGGGGTCTCCCGCTAAGCTGCTAGCGGGGTGGCAGGCAATTTGGTTGAGATTTCTGAAAGCCCGTCTTTGCTGCCGCCAGCAGAAGAATGGGAAGCCGGAGGAAATTGTAACTTTAAAGTCATAGAGTTTCCCCTTTGCGTTATCAGTTCTTCACCTCGCAAGGTTTAAACAGAAAAATATCTTCGGTTCTGCCCCCGCACCACCCCTCAAATGATGGAGTGGAAGGGCTGGTTCCTACCTAAATACTTTTTCTTCCCCCTATGTTTCTGCCACCCTTTTGATTTCACAGGCACTAACTTCTCCATTTCCTCTCCTCCTAGAGCTGATTTCTTGGACTGCTCAGCATGTGAGAAGTAACCAGGCGCATTCTCTGTGAACTCTGATGTTTTTTGTGATATGCTTCCTGAAAAACCTTGCTGGCTGCTAAGCACTACTTTCTAGAAAAACAGGATTTTTTTTTCTTAAAGAACCTTTCCATTCGTTCATGGGACTGGCTAGTTTTTGCAGGAGACGCTTATCCTACTGAGTCTCTCTTATGTTCTGCCTGTAACAGAGAAAGTGCTCGTTCATGCTTTTGTTACAGCTCACATTTCCAAGTTTTGCATCCTCACAGAGATAAGATGCTGCGTTTATCCATTAAAAGGAACAAATCTCCGTCAAACCTGTGAACGATTTTAATTTCTTTGTTTTTTTTTCTTTGTGATAATCTTTGCGATAAAGAATTTGAATGGGCTTTTCCTCTCTAATAAACATCCTAATTTGCCAAAAGGGAAGAGCTCGTAGTCAGAACGTTGGATTTTGATTATTAGTAAATTAATAGTGGAAGGGATGGGGAGAGATACGCATCATGTTATCAGTCTTGAAAGGCGAGAAAAAGAGAGGAGTAAGAAAAAGAAAAAAGAGAAAGCTCCTTGTAGCAAACAAGAATTTATTCTACCAAAAATACTTATGACAATGCATCCTAATGCAATACAAAAATAAAAAGAAAGTGAAGATACATTCCTATATGATCACTTTCTTACAGACCTCATATATTGCTTTCATAGAAGGACCTAGAATGTGGCTAGGTTAAAATTGAACACAACTAAAACTTCATAAGAAATGGCAAAATGGCATAGCAGAGGGAAGTAACAAACAGAAAATACTGACAAGGGAAAGGGAGGGGAAAAAATAAAATTAATTCACTGGAGGGGAAAAAAGTAATAATGAGGAGAAAGCAGGACCCTTGGAGAGGACGTCTTTAATTTCTCAGTAATTCAGATGCTGCAAGTCAATTGTGGTGAGTGTGTCTGTAAAAAAGTCGAAACTGTCAGCAGAAATATCTACGGGACTGTCCAGAGATCCTGGCAAACTGGGGGAAACCGCATCTGAAAGCTGTAGGCAGGAATCTGTGGAGAAAACGCTAAAGTCCTGTAAAGAAGGGACATCTAGGGCCTCAGGACTGTCATTGTTCAGGCCAGCTGCACAGTTCTGGGCCATTGTTGAGAGGCAGTTTTGAACAGTGGGTGACTGATGTTGAAAATGTTTCAGATTTTTCTCATTGCTCGTTAAAGGCGAAACGGGGAAAGTTTGGGATTCGCCATTGTGCGCATTCTGCGCCTGCTGCTGGGAGAGGGCATTCTGCTGGAAAGTGTAGCCTTCCCGCTCCAAGAGAGCACCGGAGACGTTGCTAAGGGCTTGCTCGAAGAGGGATTTCTCCTCTTCCTCCTCCTCCTCTTCCACCGCTTTTTCGGGGTCCTCTAGGCTCTTAAATTTCCCCTCGCCGTTTTGGTTCTCCTTGCACTGGGTTTGTCTCTTGTGCTTCATCCTCCTGTTCTGGAACCAGACTTTGACTTGTCTCTCAGTCAGATCCAGCAAGGCTGCAATCTCAACCCTCCTTGGTCTACAGAGATACTTGTTGAAATGAAATTCTTTTTCTAGCTCCAAAAGCTGGGTGTTGGTGTAAGCCGTCCTCAGGCGCCTAGATCCACCGCTACCGCTATCGGGGATTTCAAGGGGGTCTGTTAAAAAAAGAAAAAAAAAAAAAAAAAAGAAAAACACCACCACCACACGCACCCCAAAGCATCACCGCCAGAACAGCAAAAGCAAAAACGCACGGACGCACACACAAAACAGATAAATGCACGGATTGAATTTCAGCACCCGAGCACATCGCATCCCCGGGGGGGTGGGCGGGAGTGCTCTCTCTGCATGTATGTGTCTATATCTATATGTCCATATAGCATAAAATAGCAACTGCAACAAAATGGCCGCCTTTGGATGCAGTAAACCCATTGTGTTGCACTGCTGAGCGCCCTGTGCTGCGTGCCCCTCGGCCACCTCTGCCAAATCGCTGCCTCCAGCTCCCCAACCTCCTCACACCAGAGCAAACTTTATATTAGCCATACCGCAATTTATAATTAATGCATCAGCTGCTTAGCTGAGCGGGAGCAATCTATCACTCTTCATTACTGTCAAATATCCTAACTCTAGGACGGCGAGACAAGAGAGGTCAGCTCCAACTCAAATAAATCATCCCGCATTAAGCAAGTTTGGGGAAAGTTTGGGTTTCCAGCGATCACCGCCAGCTCCGTCCTTCCCGCCGCCCGCCCTCCTTCTCGTCCCCCCGCGAAGCCAGGGGGATGCGGGGAGCCGAAATAGCGGCCCGGCGGGGCCGGCGGCACGTCTTTGGACTGACCTTTGTGGCTGAGGCAGGCAGGTCCAGCGGCTGAGGCGGAGGCCGAGGCGGGCGGCAGCGCGGATCGCTTGGACGCCTTTTTCTCTTTCATCCAGGGGTACTCCGGGGGTGGCGGGGCGCCGGCGGGGCCCGGGCTGCCGCTGCGGCCGCGGGGGCTCGCCTTGGGGCGACCGCCGCCGCTGTGGCGAGGGTGGCTGCCGGGGTTCAGGCTGGGGATGGTCTGCTCGAAAGGAGGAGGAATCAGTGTCGAGTGTGAAAGCGTCGAGTTCTTGATTGATGAACTTTGAAATGTATCACCGACAGGGGGAAAAGATGTCAGGCACTCAGCAAGCGATGGCTGGCTATTGATAAAACCGATCTCTCGCTCAAATGCGAAATTCATGGCCTTCAACTGGCAGCCCCCGCGGAGAAAAAGTTCCCTCGGATTCAGGGGGCTCGGGGGGGGAAGGCCCAAGAAAAAGGAGAGAGAGGAGAAAAAAATATAGCATAGAAGATCGCTGGTGGGGTGTTTTTTTTCTAATTCACTGATTACAGCCGTATGGGGACCGTGCTACTATTAAACTATTGAATTCATGGAGACAAGGTTGAAATTGGACCGAATTGGCTGTCACATGATTGCCTCTGCCCAATGACAATTTGGGCTTTAATCAAAAGAAGCCACTGTCTGTTTGATTGATCCAAAAAAGTCGGGAAGGAACGCCTCATTGGGGGCCAGAAAGGCTTTATTTACACTTTTTTTAAAGAGGGAAATGATATGTCGAGTATCTATCCCCTTGGCGTCCTAATCTGAAGTGATCGGGGGTAGGGGGAGGGTGCATGTGCGTGGATATATTTGTGTGAGAGGCTGTGAGTGTGTGTGTGTGCGCGAGTGTGTGTGTGTGTGTGTGGCTGCTTGTCCTGCAGCCTCCCTCGCATCCACCCGCACACTCTTCTCTCATTGTTTGGGACTGTCAGGAAAACGCTTTGCACCTCACAAATCATTTAAGCACCTCAATCTGACGCCTTGAGTCATTAACAAAGTAATCCATTAATCTTTAAAGTTTTGACACCGTCAGGCCCCCGCATAAGAAGTTACATCCAGGCAGGAGTGGGAAGCAGAGGGTCCTGATTTTTTCCTAGGAATAGCACTTCCTCCAAAACTAGTTTCTCCTTCCCGTTCTCCTTCCCTACTCAGCCTCGATGGGCTCCTTTTTATTTCTTTTCTTTTTTCCTTTTTTTTCTTTTTGTTTTCTTGATTTTTTTCCCTTTCTTTTTTTTCCCCTCCTTTTTTCCTCCTTTTTTATTTTTTTTCTTTTTTGGTGGCTAACGGGGGTACAGTACGGAGAACAATTCCTCGCCGGTGCTGAGCCAGTGTTTATCAGGATCTTCCTCGGCAGCCTTGCTTCTAGGGGAAGAGTCATATAGGCAGAAGCCCCGGTGCTTCATGACTTCCCTTCTCCAGTTGGCTTCCCGGGATTGGACCGTAAAACATAACTCTAGGAGAAACAGATCTGGGTGAGCCAAATGGCGAGGCTGCAAACGGGTCTGGCTGTTGCCTCTTAAAAAAAAATATGTAGACTGTGCCTTAGCTTGCAAACGATACTCCCGGCTGCTGGCATAATTTGCTTAATAACCGTAGTAGGCGGGGTCCGGGTAGTATTTTCGATTACAAGGAAATATATGAGCTGGGAGCGGGTTTGTTTTCACGGGGCCAGGCAGGGCGAAAACGCTGCGGGGTTAGGACTTGAGACACGGCACTCGCTTCCGCCGCTTGGCTCTCACCGCCGTCGGCTCAGTCGCCCCTGCCAGGTCGAGGCAAGTCCCGAATTTGGATGCGGTGGGCACAGTTTTCCAACCAGACCGAAGTGAGAGGAAGAGCGATGACAATGATGGCCACAGTCACCAACCCGCTGAATCCGATGGTCAAAGCCGCCCTGGGCAGCCGGGACGGGACTTGCTTTTCCGCGGAGCCCAGAGTGCCCAGAAGGGGAGGGTGCGCCGGGGGCCGAGGGGAAGTCGCTTCCGAGTCGCTATCCGCGTCCTCCAGGAGCCAGGAACGACAGCCAGACCGAGGAGGTGCCGTCCCGCTTTATTTGCGGAGTTGCCAAAACGGTCGGCAACCGTCTTTGTAATTACTGAGAAAAAAAAAAAAAAAAAGGCGGGGGGGGAGGAAAGAGAAAACAAGACCCCGAGCACTCAGCGGTTCGGTCTGCGTCCAGTCTGCACGAAGTGCATTTAAAAAATAGGTTTTAAGTTAATGCACCCACAAGATGTAGCATATCTCCGAAGGCATTGGAGAGAGGGGGAGGGGAGGGGCCGGGAGGCTTTAAATGGGCTTTTTGGTGGTTGCTTGTTTAAATAAAATATAGAACGAGACTTGTCATTTAATCCCTCAAAAGGGATGACTTACAAATATCGATGCTGTTGGAAAATGCAAGGGGTTTAATTTTCTTGCTTTTAGTCCAAACAAAGCTCTGGTGGTGTCTGTGCGCGATCAATCTTGGCCGCCAAAAGGTTTGACAGCTTACTGGCCCTTAAGAACACATTTAAAGCTTCTTGGTCTTTCCAAGATCAAATGTGGCCGAGAAAAGAGGCAGAGCAAGAAACGCAAGTAAACAAGACAAAAAGCTGCTTTTAAAATATGCTGGCAGAGGACTGAGCTGCTGGGGAAAGTCCAATTTTATTTTGCTTCTTGGTGCCTACGCTGGGGTCGGCTTTTTCTTTTTCTTTTCTTTAATTTTTTTCCCCTCTGGAAAATATTGGGATTAACAGCAGGATGACAAATAATAAAGAAAGAGGTTTGGACTTTAACCAGGCTTTGTGAGTAAAACCTGTGTGGGTGTCTCTATTCTGCACATTTGTTTCTTGTGGTTAGTCTAATACAAAAACCACCTGGAACAAAACCTTTGGCGAGAGGACGCAAAATTCTTGGGGAAATCAATTACTGCTGCCTCCAGGGGGATCTTTTAATCGGGCGAATCTTAAAAGCGAAATTACAAATTCTTATGTGCAACCTACAGGGTCCGAAGAAGAGATTTAATACTGTTTATGGAAAGAAGAGGACAAAATCGCCTGTATTTTTCTTTCTTCGAGTGGGAGGGGAGTAAAACGCCAAATTCCTTCTTTTTGAGCATTTTCCTTAATGTAACTCGTGGTGCTTAAGGAACCACGCAGTAAGTATCGTGAGTGTACCGTTACCTTTTGTTGTATCTAACCTAACTGATCTGAGAGGTGGGGGGGCGGCTTGAATTTTATACGGGCGCTCCTTTGAAACGAGCAGTGTCTTGCAATGTGGCAAAAATGCTTCCTTCACCTACAAAAATAATAATCAGTCTTTGGTCTGTATTGGGTAGTAATCAGTTTTCAATGAAAAATATCACCCTACATAGCCATTCTTTCCACGGTTACATGTCTACATATACAATAAACAGCACGGTATAAATCTATTTGCTGTTCTTTTCTTTGACTGAGCACGCTTTATCTATTTATGCAGAAAAGCTCTGTATAGATTCACGGATGCATGACAATGTTTCAGCATCAGGCAAGGATGGTTCTGGGAACAAGATAAAGCCCAAAGATTAATAATATTTCAGTATGAGACCAAAATGGCGACATTTTTTTTCTGTGCTCTAAGAGATACAGATGGTGAACAGCGTGCATTATTATCTACATAGCATAGGAATATGTCTTTATAAACATTCAGGGGTGTATTTTACCTAGTATATTAAGGTCCGTTTTGATTTATCTTTCAAGTTTCAATCTGAAAATTATGGACATTTCGCCTGAAAGGAAGAAAAATGGGATTTAAACACAAGCATGTGGGTTTCTCCCTTCTACCTCGAGCTGATTCGGACCGGAGACCCCTACGGGTGCCCGTTTGGGGCCGGGACAGTCGCCCTTCTACAGTACCGTGTCCCCCTCCTGCGATAAAAACACACACGCACACACATCCACACCCCCACGAGGGAAGAAAGGGAACACAAGGCTCCCCTCCCCCACAGCTTCAGGCTACGGTGGGAGGAAAGACGGCTCAGCAAGAATGAAACAAGCTCCAAATAAAATAATAAAAATACTAATTATTTAAAAAAAAAAAAAAAGGTAAAAGGAAAAATCCACTTCTTAAAGGAAAAGGAAAAAACGACGGCGGGGATGGCGGGTGGAAGGAGTAGCGGAGTGCACGCATCCACGCCCCAGCCGCATTCGCGGTTCGGCCGGACCCTTCTCTACCACCACTGCTCCCCAGTGCTGGCGGGGCTCCGGAGCCCCGGCTCCCGGCTCCCCTCTTTCCACAGCGGGCCAGCCCAGGGACAAGGCGACCCCTCCGCGCCAGCGCCCACGCAGAGCTTTATCCTGAGCTCTGCTCCCATGTGCTTCACACACACCCTTGTACACACATACACGCACACACCCCCGCTGGCCTCCTCGCGCTGCTCCGCCGCCGGTCCCCCCTCAGACCCCGCGGGGAGGGGGCGATCCGCACCCGCCTGCCCTCCGCGCCGGGCGGGCACCGCGCAGCGGGTGCGGGAGGAGGCAGCAGCCACGGGCCCTGAAGCACCGCTGAAGGAAAGAAAAAAAGAGAGAGAAACATAGAGGGGAAAGGGAGAGGAAAAGAAAACTCTCTCTCCATGCCTAAGAAATGCTGTAAAGGCGTCGCGGGGCCCTTCGGGTGGGCGATGAGATCCTCGTGTGAGTTTACAGGCGAGTTTCCTATCTCCCCACGTCATGAAGGGCTCTCCCTTCCCCTGAGCTGTGAAGAACATGTTCTTAACTCTTTCTTATTCAGAATAAAAACTTTATTTTTTTTTTCCAGAACGTGAGCAGCAAGGAATGTATAACTTTCAAAACAAATCTAGCCTTTTCAGCTTCACACGCTTTTCACCTAGCTGGATGTTACAAGCATAAAGTATTCAAACCGTGATCTTTTTTCCCAGATTTTATTGCATCATCATCATCATCGTTATCACCATTTTTAATAAAAGGAGCTACTAGTTTCCTTTCAAATGATATTTCCAACACGTGCCGATATGCCATCTAACATATGGCCAGGTAAATACCGCCTGAATATTCAGGGTACAGATTTTTTTATATATATATAAATATGAACAAATGGGGATAAATAAAATTTTAAACACTTAGATTATTCAATGTTTGCAAAAAAAAATATAAATAAATCTGAATGTTCACCAGCATACACACATTGAAAGACTTACACGTATCAATAATTGTCCAGGGAGGCCCTGTCCAAGCGCTTGTGATGTCTTTCTTGCTATTTAAAAGAAGTGCAATAAAAAAAATTGCTTCCCCGTGGGATCAATCATGTACGAACAAATTCACATTTAAGAATTCCTTTTATAGAAAATTTGTTCATATACCCTGTTTTGATAAAAGTGTAGAAGGTAAAGTATAAAGCCTCTGCATACTCCCAAAGTGAGACACAAGGCTACAGTTCAAGAAGATAAATATCCACTAGTGAAACTATAGAGCAATTCAAGCAACAAATATTGCTACGTCACATAAACTAGAAAACGCTTTTACGAAAGGAAACAAACCAAACCAAAATGAACAAAAGAAACAAGAAGGGGAGGGGAGGGCACATGATGGGGGGAGGAGAAAGAGAAGGGAAGGGATGAGTACTTTCCAAAACTTGGGGGCTTGGTGTTCCACTTAGTGACTCCTGTCTCTTACAGATGGGTGAGTTTGGGCGCTTCCTGAATTCTTCCCTGAGAAGGATGGTGAGCAGTAAGGTCTGTGTATGTTGGATGTGGATCACAAGGTCCATGGTGGTGATTGTTGCCCATTGGCCCAGCCCCGCTGTAGTCCATGTTGGCAGAGGGAGGATGAGGGAGATGAGTTAGACCAAAGATGGAAGGCCCAGAATTGGTCATGGTCTCCACGTAGTTGCCCCCTACATAGACGGGGCTTCCCTGTATATGTGGATTCCCATAACCGTTGCCTTGAAGAGGATGAGTATCGTATTCAGGTGTCACAGCTGCCGTTCCCGTGTATCTCTTTTGAGGAGGTGGGCAATTATTAAGAGGAGTGGTATACGATGCAGGGATGCCATAGGTGTTTTGATGAGGCTTGTTAAATGGTGGAGGCGACTGGGGCTCGTAGGGGACGCTGTTTACTAAAGAATGCATAGAGTTTAGATATCCCCCAGCAGCTGGAGGGACAGGGCTTCTGCTTGGGGACTGTCCTCCTGAAGAGGTCATCATGCCCTTGCCCTTTTGATCCTTTTTGTATTTCATTCTGCGGTTTTGAAACCAGATTTTGATCTGTCTTTCCGTGAGATTGAGCAAATTAGCCATTTCTACCCTTCGTGGCCTGCAAAGGTACCTATTGAAGTGGAACTCCTTTTCCAGTTCTACCAGCTGGGCACTTGTGTAAGCTGTACGGGCTCGCTTAGAGGAGGCTTGCCCCGGAGGGCTTTTATCACCAGCACAACTCTCACCTATGTAAATCACACAAAGAACACAATCAGCATGGCAACATGAGAAAATGGCCAACACCACCAGCACCGGGGGAGTCCAGCTCTCAAGCACAGGATGGATGCCCATGTGTGCAACGAGTTCTCCCCCATGGCATGAGCTCAAGTGTGCCAAGCAACAAGCATCAAAAGACTTCCTTCACCTCTTTAGTGTCACTATATGACTACACTTGCTTCCTTTAAGAATGACAACATGCAACATATCTTGAACTTGGCATGAGGAACAGGAAAGGTTTAGGGAAATCCAGTGAGGTTTAGAAAGCCTGAAGGTGAACCTATGGCTCTGTTAGCATAGTGTGATCAGAGTCTTCAAGAACTAGCTGTTCTCCATTGTTGTAAAGACCTGAAGCTCTCTTTTTCTGAAAACCATTTAATATACCATTTCAAATATATATATACATATAAGCTAGAAATGCCTGAAAATTGGGTATCTACGGTATAAAATTTTAACATAAAAACATAGAATTGACAGTATAGTGTTTCTGTCATGTCTAGGGTATGGCATAAACATATGGTAGTGATTGGGAAGTATCCTACAGTAGCTAGGCTTGCAGATAGGCATATAGATATACTGAAACTTTACTGTTTTTTAATAAAATAAATACATGATATGGAAGGCTGTAAACAGCAGTGTCACCATGACTTTAAAAAGCAGACTGGCAAAGACCATTGCTAAAGTTTTGGACTCTCTTTCCAAGGCACACTTCAGTGAAAAAGAGGAAGAAGTCAGAATAAACCCAACTCCTGGGCATTAGAGCTAGCACTGGTGTTATCAATTTAGGTTTCCTTCAGTAATAAAAGCATTGATATACACTTCCATCCCTCAAATAATGTTTTATGGGCTGAAGTTTATGGCACTCCAGAATGATTTCTGTTTACCAGGCTTGTAACTTTGCCAATCAGCTTATTAAAATAGGAAGAGGTTCTGACTGCATGCAGGGCATTGATCCTGCCTGGATGTGATTATGAGCTATTTTATTCCCGTTACACTTCAGCAGAGATAGGTCACTGTCTTATTAATCTAACAGCACCATGCCAACAAAGTACTCGGGACAAGTCTCTGGCTTAAGGTCTGGGCTGCTCCACATTGACATGATTTACTGGAGGGGGGATTATCTAGGAAATGCGATGGATGCGGGAGGGCACAAGTGGTTCAGCCACTTAGGAAGCAAAGTCAATTCAGACCTATTCTGCAAGGCTGGAAAAGTTTTGCATGGGATGATTTGTTCACTGCCTTCACTGACTCCCCTCAGTGAATAAGCCGACTGATAGCAACCCCTTTCCAAAAGCTTAAGGCAGTCAACTCAGAGAGCAAAAGTGCCCCCGCCCTCCCTTCCCTGAAGTGAAGATGGGTAGAGACAGCCCTCCTCCCTACTGGATGCATAGCCAGCCATGGGGTACCCAGGGAGAGGGGGAGCATGTTTCATACCTGAACTGGAACTGCTGGTTTTTTGCTTTGTGTTTTGCCGAGACTCTTTCATCCACGGGAATATCTGTTTGGACACGGTGGGTGAGTTAAGAGCTGGGCTCTTGGTGGGGTTGGCTGGGGCAGGGTTGCTGCTGGCATTTTGAGATGGTGAGGTGGAGGATGGAGGTGGAGGTTGTGCCTGCTGGGCTGGAGGTGGCTGCGGTGGAGCCTGTGGGTCAGTGAGGCCAGGAGGCTGGAGAGGCTGGTTGGGGAGGGTCCTCATGCAACTCTCACTGATGTCATTGGCCTTGTGGTGGGACACAGAGCTGCCAGGGGACTGGAGGGAGCACGCAGGGCGGTGGTACTCAGTTTCCACAAGTGATGAAGATGGAGGATATTGCTGCTGACTCGCATTATAAGTGAAACCATTTGCTCCTTGGTAGGGGTAGGCACCATAGATTGCAGAGCTGTCGTAGTAGGTCGCTTTTTGCATTTCGTTGTTTCCCAATATTTATTTCACAAACTGACAGGGTCTTGACACCCTTGGAGAATAACATTGGCACCCCTCTGTCACGTGGCGTTCTTCCTCCAATGGCCTCTCCAGGCAGACCTGGGGTGTGGGGAGAGCAGAGCAGGGTGAAGAAATGGTACAAATCCATCTTACTTTCAATAGCTAAGTGACATGAAAGCCATAAAAGAAAAAGTGGTCAGCAATATTTAGCAGCATGACTTGGCCTCAGGCGCAGAGCATTTACTGGCAGCTACAAATATGTGCTTTGCTGCACCGGGATATGGGCTTTCCAGGGTTATTTATTTATTTATTTATTTATTTATTTATTTATTTATTCTTAAGAAATAGAGCAAGGGGGTTTGATCGTTTATCACCAAGAGACTGTTTTAATACTGGTCGCTGAGATAAGGGTGATTGAGGAATCAGTAATGGGTAGGGGGTGGGCTCTTACTTCATTCCAACTCTAAGATCAAACTCTCTCCTGTAACCAATGTCGTTTTATTTTTAGCCTTTCTCTCCTGGTTCTCTCTATACAACTTCAAAGAAATACATGAGATTGTTCCTGTCTACGTGTGGCAGGGGGCAGGAGAGGGGTGGAAAGGTTCCCTAGGCAGGGATATGTAAACACTCCTATTCCAAGTGATGGATTTTAGCTTGTCTACGAAACGCTCGATAGGAAAATAAACAAAGCACCTTCTCCCCTCCGTGCTCGCACCCCAACCCGAAACGGTCAGGTCATGCACCCCGGCAGCAGCGGTTTCTGCACGGGCGAGCCCCGACCGACGCCCGCAGCAGCTCCCTCTCGGCCCCGGAGTGCTCGAGCCCTCCTCCCACTCGTGACTGGGTCTGGAGCCTTAACTGCACCCGCCGCCGCACAAAGCCCCTTCTGCGAGGCCAGCAGGGGCAAGTTGGGAGCTTCGCCCGTGGTTGTTTTTTTTTTCCCAGCAGTTATTTTCAAGACACTAACTTTTCGTGGAATCAGCCAGATCCTACCTGTTAAAACATGATGGATTGGGGGAAAAAAACACCAGGAACCTGAAAAACCAGCGTTCATCTCCATGACCACGGCTTGAACTTTCCTTCCAACTTAGCGATAATAGGTTCTGTCTTGGAAACTGCTATGTAATTTGATGTATGAGGGTCACTTGGCTGGGGAGAGGGTGGACACAAATCCAGAGAATGCTTCTCCTGCCCGGGCGAATCCCTTCCCCGCCACCCCCCCACCCCCCCACCCGCTCCCCTTTTTTTTTTTTTTTGTCACCCCATCCTCCTTTCTTTCTGGGATTCCCCCCCCTCCACACAACCCCCCCTCTCTCCCCAGATTAAAGTCTACTGGTCACCTGCTTGAAAATAACCAATTAAAGAATCACCCGTATTAATGAGAGAAGACCTGTGCGTAACCTCCGATCTAGGAGCTGTTTCCACACGCACTCACATTGTTCTCAGAAATTGAAGTGTGTTCCTCACCGTCCCCTACCCTCTTGCTGGCAAATAACCATGTCTTTTCAGATCAGAAGAGCCTCTCTTTTCTTTTACCACTTTCCCTGTACTTAAGCAGCTGGATATTTCCCCCCCAAAAAAACATCTAACGAGGACAAATGCTTAGGGGCGAAAAGCCTTACACAACATATGCACCAAACGAGCTCATTCTATGCCTTTCAAGTTATACAGGTTCTTAGAAAACAGTACTCCTTTTGTTAGATCGTAACAAAATGAAGGCAATACACCTACAGCAGAGCGGCTATCCTGTTATTGCACTAATCAAGCTCTTTGGATGCTATTAAGCTAATAAGGCGATGGAGATCTGAGGCGCGCACACAATTTCCAGTTCCTCGCCTCTCCTTCCCGATGCTATCTAGGCCTGGTGTGATTTTTCTCAATTCCTTTGAAAGAGAGAATATAGACACCACTACCAGAGGAGAAGGAGGAAATAATCGGCCAGCGGTGATTTTACAAAGACACCCGCCTTTCATGATCGCGACATCAAATATTTCGCCTTCCCTCGGCCGCTAGGAAGTTTTGAGGCGCAGGCAGGACGGGTAGTGCGGAGTGGGGATGCTCCCGCAGCTGCTGGCCCGCAGACAATAGACAACTTTACTCGGAAGTAAAAATATTATTGAAGTTTCGGCCGCCTACCAGCAAGTAAAAAAAAAAAAATCAGATCCCGCGTTTGGCTTCGCCAAGTTAATCACTTCCTACAAAGTTATGGAGAAGCGGGGGTAACCTGAGGAGAGCCTGGTCATTCCTGGAGAAAGCGGGAATAGCGAGACTAAGAGCGACAACGATCACGATAATAATAGCGTCCTAACGGGAGAGGGGAGCAAGGGTGGGGGTGGATTTACCACCCCAGCCGGTGCCTGGGAGGGGAAGAGTTCTCTCCCCCTCGAATACAAAAGGCCAGGTCTCACAAACACAGATGGGCCCCCGATTTTTCCAATGCCCGGTTTATCGGCTTCATCTCCGTTTGTGCAATAACACAGCTCTGCCATTTACCAACTTCTGTCCCCCCACCCAAACGGCCCAGAGACAGCAGATGAAAGTTGCTTGGGGAAGGCAATTCGCTTGCTTTCCTCCACTCCCCACTTCAGCTCTCTCCTATCCTCTCCTTCCCTTCGTTTCCCCCTCCTCCCAAGCACACCAGGTCTTTGCCCTGTAACTCTCAGCCGAGCCCCGAACTCTGACTCTAGGACGAAAAATCGCGCAGCCCCCCTGAAAGATTTCCTGAAAGATAAAGATGAAGTTGAGAGAAGGTGGGGGGGTGGGAGGAAAAGAGCAGAGAGAGCTGCCTGAACATGAAGTGTAAGGGTATCAGTCACTGCCTGGAAGGAAGCCCCAGCTTGTGAACTCTTCTTGAACCGACATTTAAGTCTACGGTCATAAATCACTGGGACATAAACTCCGCCATTCACGACTGATAGCAGCGTATTTGTGGCCTGCTTACCTTAACTTCTGACGACTGAGGCGGAAGCCAGCATGCTCGCTCTCTCTCTCTCTTTTTTTTTTTTTTTTTTTTTTTTTTGGAGGCGACACAACCCAGGGAGCAGGGGCTGTCGGCCTCAGCCTGATCCCTGTGGCCGCGGGGTGGGCACCGGCTCAATTACTCCGCACCCGGGACGAGCCCTGCCCCGCACGGATGGGGACGGTTGCTCCGGACACCCGCCTTCCCCGCTCCCCTGGCGCTGGAGGCTGCCCACCCTACCCCGAGCCGGTCCCCGGCGTACCGGCCTCCCCCTGCGCGGGGCACGGAGGACGGGGATGTTTCCCAGGGCTGCTCTGGGAGAGGAAAGAGAGGGAAGGAGAAAGGGTGGAGGGGAGGGGGGGAGTGGAGGGGAAAAAAAAAAAAACAAAAAACAAAAACAATTTAAAAAAAAAAAAAAAAGGAAGGAAGAAAGAAAGGCGGCCGCCTGGGGAAGCCTAGGGCAGGGTGGGGGCTGGGGAGGGAGCGGAGGAGCGCGGCAGTGAAGGAGTGCGGCCCCCCCCCGCACCCGGGCGTCACCAAAGTCCAGGAAAATTATGCTAATGAAGACAAACGGCTCTCACAAAGGGTCGCTCTCACCAGCCTCCGGGGTGCTGCTGGGGGGCCTTGAGTTTGTCCCTCTTATCGGTGGGCTTGGGGGGCGGCTGCAGAATAGCCCCTCTGCCGCTCCTCACGGCCAGGAGCCCCGCACAGCCCTGGCTGAGTCCCGGGGAGGGGAGCAAAGCCCGGAGAGCCGAGGCTGGGTCCGGAGAGCCAACCGAAGCCCACCAGGATCCCCGCTCTGGGCGATGCTTTCAGAGCCACGCTGGAAATCATTAGAGTTACTAATTATTAACTCATGCATGCGTGAGCGCACACACACACAGATGTACACACAGACACCCCCCTGTCCCGTCCCTCCCCCCCAAATATCCCCAGCGCCTGGGACGGGCACAGAGGCGCTCACGCACACACATGTGCTGCACAGACGGGTCGGGGTGCCCGCAGCCCCCCGTTGGGACCTGTGGGCGTCAGCCCCGCGTGAATGCGGGCCCGGAGCCTCACAGCTCGCCTTCGCTTTCTTTCCGCGGCAGAGGTGGGGAAGGCCCTCGCCTCTTTCTTCAGCGCCACGGGTTTTGGGGGTGGTGGAGTCCCCCCAGTTTCCTGCAACAGAAACACGGCAGCGACCGTGCAAACGAGAACTTAAACAAAGTTTCAGACCCTGCCGGTCTGGCAGACGTTAACGGGGCTCTGCGTTCTGCGTTAAGCGGAACCTCCGAATAAAACCTAGGTGTAAATTTGACATTACTTCGTTAATTAAGGCATTACAAATGTAACCAGTCCGTTTAAAGCACGAGGGAGCCCGGCGTCATCTTTAAACACAAACAAAGCCAGGGGGAAGCGAGAAATAAAAAGCACTATAAGGCTGGGGTGGCCTCTTACGCATACCAATGGTTTTTGTCATTTATGGCTATGCAAGATTTATGACTTCGTGCACCAAAGCTGTAAACAGAGCACTAAAACAGAAAACACTTGCTCCTTATGGCATAAGTGAGAAGGCACCACATGAAAGGGGAAGCGGCCAGCGTAGGAGGAGAGGAGAGGCAAAAATCCCGCGTACGCGTTTTGCTTCAAACAATCCCATGAATGTTGCATCGGAAGAAAAAAAAGTCTTTTTAGTCAATAATCAACCCCACACTTTCTTCTGAAACTGCTGATCTGCCATTCGCCCACTTGCCCGGCCAAATAGCGAGAGGCAGCGCTGCGCCCCGACGGAGCCCCTCGGACTGGCGAGGAGGATTTGGACTGGGAGAGAAAGATGGGGACTGCCGAAACCTGTGGACACGGGGTAGCCTGCTGGTTTGGGGAGCCCCGCCGAAAGCTACGAGAGCTTTTCTGAGGAGCGCGTTTCAACTTGGGAGCCATCTCCAGCGGGATATTCTGACTACGTGTCTGTATTTAAGAGAGGAGAAGGGGAGTGGCGGGAAGGTCTTTTTAAAAATGAAAAGATTTGCAAAGACTTTAATCGTGAGAACCGAAAGGGTTCATAGGAATATTGTAGTGTTTCCTCCATTCGTCTTACTGCCTGCAAAGAGTATTTTGCGAGGATTCTCCTGTTAGTCCTGTTTCCCCACGCCCCCTCTCTCCCCAAAGAGGTAATTTTAAACATGAGAAGATGATTATTTTTTTTTATGTCTCCGATGATGTAGAATAAGTGTTCCAACGCACAAATCCCCGCTGTTTTTATCTGTCTTTCCCTCCCAGAGGCCGAATATTTTCTTTCTGCTTCATTCCGCGGAGAGAGATAGGGCTCAGCTCGGGGAGGGACGGGCGGCGTTTGGGGCTGATTCCTAGGTCAGAAATGAGCTGCCTTTTCTCCCCGAAGAGACCCACTCTGCGGGACTCCCTCCTGTCTCCCCCCTCCCCTCCCCGGAGTTACTATTTTCCGAATAAAATAATGCTTGTAAAGCGCCTTGTCCTTGGATGCCCCGAAACGGAAGCAGGTAGCACCATAGTTCAAAGCTGGTTTGGGGGGGATCTCTTAGAGATGAAATAGCAAGGTAGGGACTTGCTGGAGAAGGGGGGTAGTTCTGGAACTGGTGCCTGTCCAAGTCGTTAGAGATTTAGGAGGGGATATCAGCTGAATTAGAGAAGGACTGGACAATCGAAGCGAGTCGTGGTCAATCTAAATTGTTGTTTATATTTTCTAACACTAGAGAGGTAACGCACCCTTCGCTATTTGCTCAACAGACTGAAGTTATTTACACAACTCGCCGAAATCCCCCTCTCCCCCAGAACTCTTCTTGCTTTCTTTTGCTCTAGAGAAGGACTGTATTATTTATGAGTGTTTTAACTGGGTCAATATGCATCCGAACTGGGCCATAAATCAGAGGAAACGCTGCCAAGTAATTTAGCTACAATTAAAGCTCGCACTTTATTTTTGAGGCGCGTTTTGGCCCATTTCAAAATACGGTAAAGCCAGCCTTGGCTTTTAGACACACAGCTGGGAGTGAAACAGCTCTCCTCCCCTCGCTGAAGAGAGAGAGACGCCGGGTCTAAGAAAGGACAACGTGCTTCAGTATGGCGAGAAGGGGAAATATAACTTATTAGGGTCAGTTCTGCTTTGAGAGCAGCTTTAAAGAACAGGAAAACGTGAGACCAACCCAAACATCACCCTACAGATCTCTGCAGAACGGCCGCGAGCAGCTCCGAGTGGAAATAACCTTTTTTGTTGTTGTTTTCAGCAGAGATTTTATCATCGTTCGCTTTTCTTCTTCTTTCCTTCCCTTTCTGACCGCTCAGAAGACGAGTAATTAAAAACACCGGGTAACTGGACACAAGATAGTACAACAGGAATAGGCGAGAGATGTGGAGGAAAGCCAGTCCCGGTGCTCCAACCTTTCCCAAAGCCGGGGCACACCGGGGAAATATGATTTCATATAGCATTTTGCCCTCCTTGGATAGCCAAATAATCTTTCTTTTTTGTCATTTAAAGCGCATTCTTCATATATATATATATATATACGCCTTCATATTTATAAGTATATGCAAATACTCACATATTTATATACACAGATATAGCTATATTTGTGTAAACGACGGGATGGATATGAATTTAGGTTCTCCTAGAAGGTACTTCCCAGTCCTCTCCTTTTTATTCTCTCTTTCCAGATCCCCTTTCAGAGAGACAGAATAAACTCGCACATTTCCAAGGCTGATTTATTGTTAGAAGCCGTGGCTGGCTTGTTCCTTCACACCGCGGAGAAATAAAGAGGAGCCCCTTGGCTCATTTGGGAAGGAGAAGCTTTGCCATATTGCTGAGCGCCCATGCAGCGCTCCGCTCACAGTAAACAAAGTACCACTAAAGCATCATAAATAAAATGGCAGCACGATCGCACAGTCATCGATTTACGGAGCGGCAGCGGCCGAACAAACACCCATAAAACAACAACCGCCGCCGCACACTCGAGCACGACCCCGACCGAGGAGCATCACATACACCCCCCGCATAGTTTTCTCCGACTTGCCCAAATACATAAATAAATAAACACAAAAACACACAAATAAAATAATAGAATAAAATTAAGGGAGAAATTTTCAAACATGACAATAAAGGAGGCTTCCGATCTCTAGCCGGTCATAAATAATGATAAGATGGCAATCGAGGGGCTGGAGCAGAGGCAGCTGGCCATCAACAGCAGTGTGGGATCTCTATGGAGAAAAATAAATAAAGAAGCAAACTCTCCCTGCTCTGCTCGCTGCGAGGGTAGAGTTGAATATTTACCGCAGCAAATTGAAACAAAGGGGGAAGCAGCCTGGGTCCGGGTGCACACACACCCGCACGCACACACACGCACTCACTCCAGCCTCTGCTACTGACCTTTGCCTCGAACAGCAATAACTCACCACATAAATGAACAATCAACGGAAATACCTTAAAATAAAATCCATCCTTTCTAACGAAGCATTTCGTCCTCTCGGCTCGACAATAACCTTTCCATAAGGAACGAAAGCTGTCAGCGAAATGGCCAGCTCTTGCGGGGACGGTGATGGGGGCAGGAGAAAAAAAGAATAATAGAAAGCAGTGCTTGCTCTGAACAGAAACTGGAAAAGCGTAATCGCAGACGGAGCCAGACCGGGTCTCCACTCCAAATGCCACAATAATGCGCTGTATTATGTGCTCACGTGGTCATACGTCAACTTAAATCCTTTTATTTGAAATAGGGAATCATTGAAGGAACTGGCTTTCTTAGAGCGAGCCTTCGCTTTTTAAAGCCTTAACCCAATATGTTAAAGAAGAGTTTTAAGGGAGGAGAAAAAAAAATCTAAGAGATGCAGATGACTGGGGGAGGGGGGGAGATTGGTTTGATTCTCTTTCCTCCCACACCAATATTTCTTTACACAAAGCCCATTGGAAGGTAAGCGGAATTCTTCTTATAATATGGGATTATGCTGCACTTTGATACTTAGCCTAATTAACCGGCATTTGCTCCCCAGGCCCGCCACTCTGCTCCACGTCGCGTATCCTCCGCAACTCCCGAAGAAAACCCAAATCTTAATGCTATTATTTCCAGCCCTCTTCTAAACGGGACGATTACCAGCCTTCCCCCCACCCCCAGCTGCTATTGTACAGGGCTTGCTCAACTCCCACTCGCTACATCAGGGCTCCTGTAGAAACTAAAAAGACCTTTAATTACCTGACAAAGGCAAAAGACCGTCTCTTCTAAGAAGCTAGTTGATTTTTGTCCTCGTAACACCCTATGAAGAATACACCTTCCTTCACTGGCGTGCCTCTGAATTTTGCAAAATCTTTTGGGACCTTGCTGTTAAACCTGTGCTTACGCATTTCCTATATAGCTAGTTTGAGTGATGCACAAAATTATAGGTTGCTAATGATGAAAAAAAATTGAGGAGGGGGAGCTCTTTGCCTAAGGGGAAAAAAATTAAGAAAAAAAGAGAAGAGCGAAGCTGTATGCAGCCCCTGAGCCAGGCAGCTTTGCCTGTGTGTGAACACATCACATCTTCCCTGTTAGACTGTTTAACTTGTTCTATTGACACAATAAGCTAAACAAACAAAAGAAACCCTCCACTCACATAACTTTTCTAGAAGGAATCAAAGCAAAACAGGCAGTTCATTCTTTTAACGTGCTCCTGGTCCAGTTTTGTGACTCCAGCATTGTGCATCATGATGCATACACTCTAACCTAAATCTTTCCACCATCTCCCATAAGTTCAAAGAAGCTAACTACATATTCCCTCAAAGCGGTTCACCTGCATATCATTGAACAGAATGGAAGGAGTTTTCTTTTTAAACGTGATTTTTAGAGATATGACCAAGCCTTATATACACTTCCCTGGATTGTAAAAGTGGGCCACTGGAACATAAACCCATTCGTAACAGTGTATAGTAGTGGCTACTGCAGCAAAGTCAGCATGAAATTACAATAGGAGAAAAATTTGCAATTTTTCATATGGAAGTGATTAAGCTAGTATCAGCGTATACATCTATTATCCCTCACTAAGAACTGGAATAAAAACTATAGACCTTTGAAAAAGAGAAAGTATTAGGTACACTCGACATGCCCGAGTCTGTGACTATCAGAACGCGTGGTAACTCCATAGCTCTCATACTTAACATAAACCAAGGCCTATATTTGCTCGAGATGGATTCACGGTTCTTTTAAATATGGTGCATTTACATCCCATAGAAGAAACATACAGAGAAGTTATTCTGCAACAATGAAACTGAAATTACTGGGGATTGGAGCAGATGTTGAAGAAAGTAAAGCAAGCCTGTCTTGGGGCTGTTGTAAAAAGTTATCGACTGCTTTGCGTCAAAAGTGGAAAGATGGCTTTAGAAGTTACAGTCCTGAGCAAATAGAAACTACAAAAGCAATAAATCACCACCATAAGTCAGCTTAAATGCCTTAACGCTAGCTGTGACTATTGGCTTCAAAATCCTGTTTCTATGAACATCTTTATTAGTATTAATGGTCAGGTTAATCCTAAAACTACTGTTTAACAATTAACTTCATGTATATAGTGGGGAAACTAATTAATTCTTAAGAAAAGTAACTTCTTGACTTGTGAATACCTTTCACAGGGTGTGCTTTGGGAGGGCAGAGGGGGGAGTCTGCCTCACTTCGTACTGTCCTGGATCGCAGCTGAAAATTATTCCCTTCTGCCGAATTTGGAGAAAGTTTTCTTTGCTCTGATAGCATGATTACGAAGTTTCAGAAACAAATTCAAATGATCTTGCGAGTTACAGGCGCTAGGTTTCCCTCACCACCCTATTTATTGCTTTGTTCCTGTTCCTGGACATTCAACATTGTGTTTTATTACCTCGATGATTTGGAGACCCAAAACACTGTTTCTAGGAGAAAAATGTGGAGTTTATCAGTAGGTCTGCTACTGATTTCTCTGTGCTTTATACACATGGCTTCGAGCTGAGCTGAAATTCCAGTCTCAGTAACAACAAACAGATCTGAGTTCATAACGTGCCTTCATTAAGAGAGACCCTTTGTGCCCACTCTGGCATCAATAGCCACTCCTGGCATTAATGCTATTTAAAGTTGTGTTCGATATAATTAGATTTAGGATTTTTACTGTGTTTCAAGTTTACTCTTATGACAGTTGTTTAGAGGTGTGCCTATCACTCCCATGTGGAGATGAAATGGGAATCACCGTATGATACAAGTGCTTATTTCCTCGCTCCCTTGAAAGATTTGAAATCTGCTGGGATGCAGAGCTGTTTACCTACATCCGTGAGTCTGATAGAGATAAACTTGGTCTTTGATAATTTCCAAGTAGATAAAAAGAGTAGAGCTATCGACTGTGCCCTTGTGTGAGAAGTTCTGCTCAGAGTCAGCAGAGTCAGTCTGTCAGTGTTGGATTCGTCGAGGAATCCCAAATATCTCTGCACGCAATGCTGTGGGTACATGCCACTGGAGGAAGGTTCCTTCGTACCGTATTTTCGCTTTCAATTTCCGAACACAAGCGTGAATGGACATTTGCAGTGCCTTTTTGTAGTTAAGATTTAAGCAGCCCATTAAGCCAACACAAAGAGCCCTTGTAGTTCCGTAATTTATGGCCGCTTTTAAAAGGTAGTAAAGTACACTAATTGTACATCAACGTCCAAAAATAAGCAGGTAAATCTAGCAGGATTTTGAGCTAATTCTATGTAATCCTCCCCTCTCGGCGGCTGGCATGAAAAAATTGTCACTATGGAAAGCATTTCATTTCTCCTGCCAAAGGACCAAGCACATAAAAGACTCCAACAACTCCGAACCACCAGACACTGACCGTTCAGTGCAAAGCAGGCCGGGCCAGACAAATACCCGAAATTTACTCGCGAACCATTCTGGTGTACGCACGCAGGCAAAAATCAGGTTTTCTAACATCCCCACATGCACTCCACGTTTGCAGAACTGGCTGCGGAACTCCTCGAGGAGGAGGCGAACAGACAAGCCGCGATAAGCAGCCATTCAACACCGAACCGGCTCCAACCCTCTCTCCCTTGCCTTGCGCCTTTGATTTGGGAAGGAGCTAAGAATGGACAAAGAAATTCTCTAACTCCTTCGCTCTTCAGATGACTTTGCATCCTTCCTGTTCCCAATGCCTTTATAAGGATGGCGATCACTCAGGTCCCGTACACTTCTTTGTCTGCCCAGACACGCGCATTCACCACCCACGGAAGATGAATAGAGCCAATGCAGAAAAAAATTCCAGCTAGGTTAAATATTTATCACAACAACAACATCTCATTCCAGCAGGCTTGTTCTTCATGCAGATACCAAGCAAATCGCTTTCTTACAGCAGCCACCGGCGCAAAAGCAGCGGCCGCTGACCGACTCTTACCTTCTCCAGCTGCGCAAGGTTGGGCTGAGGCGCTCCCAGCTTCTTCCACCGCCCCGGCCGAGCGGTTTCTTTTCGGGGCTCCCTGTAAACAAGCAACAAACAATGCCTTACCGGGGAGTGCAGGGGGAGGTATTTTGCGCCTTCATTGGCAATACATGGTTTGTCGGGTGCGCTGGGAGAGCCCCGGAGAGGGGTGGGCAGGGATGGAGCGGGCTCGGGCTCCCTCGCGGAGTGTGGGTTGCCACCCGGATGAAGAGCACAGGGAGCTGAGAAATAAAAGCGTGCGGTTGATTTTTTTGTTGGTGGGGTTTTTTTTTGTTTTGTTTTTTTTTGTGTGATTTTTTTTTTTAAATTTTTTTCCTCGTAGACAACTATGCCTTCTGTCTCCAAGTGTTTGGAAATACTGTCATTCCAAATTCTTGTTACATGAATGTCTGCTTTATTTTCCTCTGGGAAACCTTTGTTTAGGATCATTTAATCAAGAACAGACATTAAACACAAGTCGTGGTGTTCATCTCTGCTGAATAAAACGCGGAAAGTGTTCCAGTTTAAATGCAGGGAGTATTGTGGTTGGGCTTTTATTCAAACGGTTATTCGGGGCCCAATCCTGCCACCACTAGCGCAATAAGAGACTAACAGTTGACCTCACTGTAGCGGAATCGGGCCCAAATGATTTTTTTTTTTTTTGCTTTTTTTTAAGGGGAAAAAAACCCAAAACAAACCAGAAACCAAAAACCAAAACACTGAAAGCCATTGACGGAGGGGGGGAAAATTGGGCCGTTTCTTTCCCCTAAAATAAACAATACCGCACAGTCCAATAAGACAACAGCCAGATTATTTGCATGTCACTTACTGAATCACTTTTATATATGAATTTGTCAGATATAACAATGTACCCCCGTATTCAGTCTTGCTAATAAAACCCATCTAATGCATCTTAAAATCGTCAGTAAATGCAAATGCTAATAATTAAATAACACAGTTCTTGTGAAAGGGTGTTATCTGAGCCTTGGAAATATTAGGTCTATCTTGGGATAACTTTTCGAGCGGAGACTTTGCTTTGGTAATTTAGTAGTTCAATAATTACGCTAATAATTTTAAATTTGGTGTTGAACTCCAGTCTACATAAAATCATGCAGTAATAGTCTACTAAACTGTTTATTGCTGTGTCATAAATTTGAGAGCGCTGACTGTTAAAATCTACTGGCAAACACAAAAGAAAATGGAAAGTTCAATCTGCAATGGCAGAGCCCCGGTGCTGCTTCCTGGGGTTATCCTTAGCTCTACCTTTCTCTCCACTCGCCTTCAGCGCAGGGGGAACCCCCTGGCATTTTAGGCTCAAAAACATACCTTAGCCGTTTTGATCCCTAATCAATAGTCATGTTACAAACAGCAATAATCATCGATCAAGCATGTCGTGACTCGGTTGTCCCACTCGTATTAAATATGGAGCGTGTATCTGAAAATGGTGCCAGCGACTTTCTGTTATTTATTTTAGAGCTATTAGGTCACGCTACCATATTTTACACTGCCACGGTCCTTTAAACTATGCTGGTTCTTGAAAGAGTTGCTAAGTAGCAGTAAAGCACTTTTAAAAAGCTCTAACTTTTTTTTTAAAATTTGTTGTTATCCCAAACTCTAATATTCATTGCGGCACTCTAAGTTCGTAGATAAATCGTTCAGACTAATGAGTCATAGAGAAATTCGCCCATGACTTTTCCTTTACAATGCTCACTGCCTTTCCATTGCTTTTTTGGCCCTGTATTAAGAGCCGGTGATTTATTAACGCCAGGAAAATTGAACAAAGCAGGTCCTCCTGCACCGTGGCACCCAGCCTTCCACAGTGTGAATTAGAACATTATCAAATGTGTTTGCTTCGGTAACACTTAATCACCAAAAGCCGTAATGTGACCACAAGGCAGCTGAAACAAAGATTTAACATTTCTAAATATTAAACTTGTTAAGCAAATGCTCAGCACACAAAGCAAGCACAAACAATTAAATTCATCAAGCTAGAAATACACACTACCTACTTACCACCACAGACCCTACTGCTTGCTTAAGAAGTTTAGAATCTTTCAAGATAAATCAGGTGGGTATTTTTTTTAAGAAAAAAAAAAAAAAAGAAAGAAAAACAAACTCCAGTAATAAGGAGTTGAGTTTCACTTCTGAGAGAATCACTCCTAGTGAGGACTGACGGCCACAGATCCATTCCTGACTATCTGCATTAATTATTTAATGAGTCACGTGACCATAAAGATAAAAATTTCAATATCTCCCCCAGAACAGACGCAACACCTTTATCTGCGAGTGCAGGGATGCTCGTACTTGGGTCCCCTAATCTCTCCTTGCTTTGACATCGCCTCAGTTTCTAGGGAGAGTGCTAGGGCATTAATAACATGGGTTTGTCCCGTCCTGCACAGAGAGATGGGTCAGCTTTACGCCCACACACACCTCCAAACGAGTCAGTTGAACCCAGATCCTCATTGTCTGCAGCGGGGAGGGGGCTCTGAGCACCAGGACGGCATCCCCCGGGCCGCCTTCCATGGGTCAGTGCTGCCTGTCCGCGGGCCCGGGCGGAGCCAGGAGGGCTGCCCCGGGCCGGAGGGAGGAGGCCGTGGAGCTTTCCCTGCCCACGCGGGGAGCCCCGGCCCCACTGGGACCCCCGTGGGCCGGGCTTGGGCGCCCGCGCAACACCGCGCTCAAGGGGACAGCCCTGGGGCGACCCCGCGGGATCCCACCCGCCGCAGCCTGGCCTTGCCGTGAGGCTGAGGACATGGCAGGAGCCTCCGCCTCCTCGGGGACGTGACGTGCGGGCGCCCCGGGGCCGCGCCGCCCGGCCGGCTCTGGCGGAGGTGCGGGAACGGCAGGCGGGCTCGGGACTGCCCGAATAGGGCAGCACGGGAGGACTGGGGGGAGCCAAAGTTTCATGGCAAGCCTGTCAAGATCTCCACCTGTGTGAGGGCTCCCCCCACCCCTTCCTCGTTTACAAACACTGAGCAAGAAGGCCATGGAACTGCAAGCACCCTGAACAAAAAAAAAAATAAATTTCCCAGCATTGCGTAATCTCACAAGGCAGGATGGCTCTGGTTATTAAATACCACAAGGCGCTTGTCACAGCTCAGCTCCTCGTGTAATGAAACACCAGGTATAGCAAAGCTCGTAGGAAAAACGAGGAGGCAGATCTTGGAAGAGGAGTATTTTTCTTGATGGTGGAGGGGAGGTGGGTGCCGAGGTTAACGGCATGGCGTTCCCTGCAGCCAGCAAATTGACTCCGAGCTGATTCGGTCTTTCTTTGAAATATTGACAAACTTCACTTTCAGCGTTTTGGGCCGCGCTTGTCTTTGTGGCCAGAGCAGATAAATCCGTGTGTGAGAGACACCGGGAGAGCAGGAGAGAGGGAGGGGGGAAAGAGACATTTAGGTCCAAGTGCCGGATTAAAAAGAATACTGTCTTTAAAGGTCAAGGGTTTGAAGGGTCAGTCTGCTCCTCTAAAAAAAACAATTAATGGGATAGAAAATTTGTCCTCTCGGTGAACTCCCGGTTGCCTTAGCAAAGGGAGCACAATGCGAGAATTTAAACTGGACGATGTAATTTTCAAAGTTATTGTAAAGACGGGAGGTATCGGACTAGGAGCAGAGGGCTCCCAGCCCGGGAGCAGCGTCCTGCTTCCCAGCGCAGCCAGAGGGGGAAGGGGGGGAAAGAAAATTTACCTTAAACGATGATAATCTGCCATGGGGTATTTTGCAGTCCGCGGTTGAACGTCCGGCAAGAGAAAGTACATTTTTTTAGCAGACAGACAAGATGCTGTGTCTTTACACATGACCATTTTTTTTCCCCAGGAAAATCCTTTGCGTCTTCACAGACTTTTCCAAGAGAATGCCTTTCAGAACGGCTGTTGAATTACAAAGAAGTATTTATTGTAGGAGGTGATTAATGATTCTCGCTAAAATTGCTATTTGCAGCGTGATTTCATTTCTCTTTACAATGGGACCAAACCAGGTTTATACGCATAGGCTGCTCACTAAAGAAATCCTGCACCGCCAGTTAATACGTTTCAGCTGGAATTTTGCTCGGTTGTGCTAATTTTGACTGCAAATATATGAAGGGATTCTCAAGCAATAAACAAAACAAAGAGTTACAGACTTGCGGATAGTAGTTACCTCACTTAACAGCTGTATTTTTCTTCCTTTATAAGGAGATAACTGGCGATTCAGGATTTAGTAAACAGCAATATGTGAGTACAAGCATGCTTTTCAGGCCTGCTCTTTGGTCAGGTGTGGAGACAGCAGTGTTTGCGTAGTGTATTTAAAGACACCACCTCCCTGATGCTGAGCGTGCTCTGCCACCGGCATGTTACATTTTTCTCCGGGATGGTTCATATTCCATGACCGGGCAGGGATGCTGGCAGCACCTTTGGGGCCTGGTTCTACCTCAACCAGAGTGTGATGATGCCCCTGGTCCTGGCGGTCTCACTCAATGTGAAGAGAAACACTGATTCCAAAAATCCCTCTCGGATGTATTTGGGTAAGTAAAAAAATGTTGGCCTTCAGGCCTTCCCTTGAAGATTTACGAGCATTTGAGCTCCTTTCCAAGATTTTTCTTACCTGGCTTGGTGCTACACTACGTTGTGAAAGCCCTGAGCAAGGCTCTCCTTTAGAAGCTCTGCTTTGCCTGCACTCCTTAGCTGCCTGGAAGCAGCGAAATGCACAGCCTGAGCTGGAACCACTTGAACCCCATTTTGCCACAATAGTTGTGACAATCTCAGTCGCATAAGCCTCCTGAGTTGTACCCAAATTCGCATGTCTGCCGAGGCTTTCTCAACACATTTCAAAATAACCTTAAAAACAAAATTAAAGGAAACAGAAACGGCAGCTTAAAAAGAAACTGTAGGTTACCGTTCATGTGTTTCCCTTAAACAGTGCTAGCCAGCTGAGAAATCATAATCAGAGAAAACGAATAAATAAATCACGACTGGCTAAAAATTTAAAGTGCTATCATGGCACGGGATCTTACTGGCTCCCAGAAGAAGCACGGTTTCTCTTGTAACGCAGCTGAAAACAGTCACAGAGCAAGCGATGGAGTCAGACTCACTCTGCCTTAAGTCCGCTACAGAGAACACCACTCACCTATACAATGAAGCAAGACCTTTCCCCATCCTATAGCACACTTTTTCCCAGCCAGGCAATTAGGAGTCAGGACGTTTTTCACTATATTGAAAATAACCATTACCTTATTGATAGGTGAATCCAAGTTAGAACAATACATTAAGCCGTTGTTTTCTATTCCTGGTTCTAACACCAGTTAAGCACAAGGTGGATGAAACAGCACTTAGTGGACTCTTGTTTCAAGCGTTTAATTCTTTTGTACAGAATAATCTTTATTACCAGCATTTGGCACTGTTATACATTACACCAAAAATCCACAAATTTTACATGGACCCAAACTATTTAGACGGTGCCAAATATGAAGACAGCAACAGCCTTTATAGCAATATTTCTTTAAATAAATGCAATAGGGAAAGTGGAGAAAAACTAATAGATCACAGCTACTGCGGGGGATACACTTAAAACCAGTTAAGTTACCTTTGTTATGATACATAAAACATTTTCCTTTAGACAGGGTAAGAGGACTTTTTTGTAAGTCTTTAACCTCTCATGGACGTGTTCGTTGTCTCTCCCATGTTGGTGTGAGTGTGTACATGTGCCTGTGCACCCTCACACATACACACACAGAAGAATCCACGAACACGCCATGAAACAGCATTATTCAAGTCAATGCCTTACACAACTGTTCCACGAGCTCTTTACTTTGTAAAGTCTTTTATTTGTAAAGTTTTCCCTTTAAAAAAAGAAAAAAAAAAAAAAGTCCATCTTAGATACAGAGAATTCGTCCATGACACCATCCAGCCCTCTTTTACACCGAGGGCAAGAGAGCGTTTCCATAAATAGAAAAAAATGTTGGGCATGGAACCATTATCTATATACAATGTAGACAATCGTCCGGGTTTTGGTTTAAACATGTGCCCGTTCTTGGGCACATTTCGTCTTCGTTTCCTGCTCCTGTTTTGTTTTACACTGTTTGGTCCAAACGGCCAGCCTCCACCATGAGGCAGTTTGAAAACCCCAATAGATAGGTAAATATATATATATTAAAAAAAAATAACAACAAAAAAACTCAAACCAAAAGCCGTATTTATAGCGCGGCTGCATTGGGTGTAGCCCCATCGAGCGGATGGGGGTGGCCCTGTGTCTGTGCTTTGGACTGCTGGCTCAGTGTGGACTGGTTTGAGGAGCGCATCTTTGTGTTAGGCAGTTTATGGTCTTTCTTCCACTTCATGCGCCTGTTCTGGAACCAGATCTTGACCTGGCGCTCCGAGAGGCAGAGGGTGTGCGCGATCTCGATGCGTCGCCTTCTGGTCAGGTAGCGGTTGAAGTGGAACTCCTTCTCCAGCTCCAGGACCTGCTGTCTGGTGTAGGCAGTGCGAGACCTCTTGGGCTCCCCTCCGTTGTAATTGGGGTTGACTGAAACGTGCACACACAGGCACATACATACACACGCGGAGGGATAAAAAGGAGGGGGGGAAGCGATGGGACATAATCATTATATAATAACTTGACACCAGGTTCACATAAGATACATAAACGGCAAGAAAAATTGTTTCACAGCCTATCGACAGTGGGGACAATCGAGGAGCAATAAAAAATGGTGATGGGCATTTGGGTTAGAAGAAAAGCTTCAAAGACACATGGCCCAGAGCCACTGCAGGGCAATTAAATTTATGGGGGCTATAATTACTGCCCTAACAGTTTGGCGTCTCGTAAATCTTTTGATAAAGGACCCCGGATACAAAAGGTTTCTCACTTTCTTTTTTTTTTTTTCCTTTTTTTTTTTTTTTTTTTTTTTTTAAGCATTAGGAAACGCGGAGGGAGAAGGAGGAAAAAAAAAAGCCACACACGCAAAGACCCATCCCGTCCCCAGGAGCACCCTCCCCCCTTCCCTCCTCTGCAGGCGCATCCACACCTCCCCCTGGCAAGGGCAACTCACCCGTGCTCACATGGATCTTCTTCATCCAGGGGTAGACCACCGGCTCCTTCCCCTTCAGCCCGGGCAGGCTCTTGTCGGGCAGTAGCGGACAGCCGGGCCCGGTGCCGGTCCCGGCGGCGGGGGCTGCTTCGCAGCGGCGCTGCAGGGCATGGCCTGGGAGCAGGGGCTGGGGCGGGCCGGGGTGGCCCTTGGCGGGCGGCGGCGGCGAGGCGCCCGGGGGCGGCTGCTCGGGGCCCGGGGCGGCGCTGCCGGCGCTGCTGTAGCTGTAGGGAGCCTGGGGGTAGGAGGGTGCTTGCGCGGGGTAGAGAGCCTCGGGAGGCGGCCCCGGCGGCCCCGGCGGCGCTGCGGGAGCCTGGTAGCCCGGTTCCCGGCGCGGCCGCGGGAAGTACTCGGGCAGCGCCGGGCCCGGGTGCGCGGCGTGCAGGTGCGGCGGCGGCGGCGGCGGCGGCGGCGGGGCGTGCGGGTGCGAGTGGTGCGGGTGGTAGCTGGCGGAGCTGCCGGCGCTGCCGCTGTGCTGCGTGTATTCCTCGCAGGGAGGGAATTTGGGCTCGATGTAGTTGGAGTTTATCAAAAACGAACTCATGGTCATTAATTTGTGAAGTGCAAAAATACTAATTTTTCTCGCGTTGTCGTTTTTCTGGGCTCGGCGAGGCCCCTCCCCTTCCCCCCCCCCTCCCTCCCTGCCCTCCCTCTCCCCCTCCCGCTGCTGTCAAGTGCTCGCCGCTGCCAAAGTTTGGGCCTCCAGCCCTCCCTCCCCCCGTTCCCCGCCGCACTCCCCTCCCTTCCTCTCTTCCCACCCCTGGAGCGCCTACAACACACACACAACACACACCCGCGCACACACACACCCGCACCCCCCACCGCCCCGCCACCACCTGACCGCCAGCGCCAATTACCGCGCGGGGCCGCGGACCCCGGATCAGGAAATGGAAGGAGAACGAGGGGCCGCGGGGCAGCTCCGCGCCCGCGGACCCTCCGCGGGGGCCGCGCCTCCCCCAAGGGCGGCGGCTGCTTGGCGAGGGAGCTCCCCGCGTCCGCTCCTCACCAGCATCCCTAGCTCCTCCCGCACGCCGACCCGGGCTGCGTCCAGCAGTCGCAGTGTCAAGCGAGATAAAACTAATCCGGCTCTGACAGTCTCCCACCCACCCCGCCCGCCCCAGCACTTCTTGTGCCCTAGTTCCCCCGCGGGAGAGTATAGGAAGCGGGGCGAGGAAGCGGAGCGCAGCCCAACTTTGTGATCCAGAGGGAGCCAGGCACTGCACAAGGCGTTGCACAATCCTTTTAAACAAGCCCATCTCCAAAAGCATAGAACCGGGGCTTCGCACAGGCAGAGGGCGGCAGCGGCTGCCGGGCTCAGGCCACCGGCCGCCCTCCGGGATCTGTCCCCAGCGCCCCGTCGCTCCAGGGTCAGTCCTTTGAGCCTCTGAATCTGTGCTAATTGAACGAATAGATGCGAAAGTTAGAACGAAGGTCGCGGGGAGGCCGAAGAGAGTCCTGAAGTGGCTTGCGGGGTGTGAGGGACATTGCGAGCCTGAAAATAACGGGGAAGAGAGGGGGAAGGGAGAGGGGAAGGCGGACACGACGGAATGAAATACTTCCTACCGGCGATCGCAGGGCTCAGTGCGAGCATCCCTCCCCGTGGAGGAGCTCTTTCTGAACTACGATTTTAAGTCCATTGGTTTGGTATGCCTCGTCTTGGGTTTATTCCATAATTTTCACTTCCACGAGAAATCGCCAGCACCTTCGCAAAAGTAACTCGCAAATCCTGGTGTAGGAGGGAGAGGGCACTCAGACACCCCTATGTTGCTAACACTGAGACTGTTAACGATATTTGCAGCTCAGGGGGGAAAGAGGCAACAGTCTTGACCTTAGGTAATTGAAATTTGATGGTTAAACTAATTACGCTCTTATTCTAAGGGGGAAAATACTTATTGAAGTACTGGAGATTGTGTCAGCTAGTCTGGCACATATGGAGTTAGAAGCGAACTTTTCGGATATTTTTTTTCTTCTTTTAAGGAAAGCATATGAACACATAGAAATATTTACTGCACCCTTAGAGAATATAATTGCTGAGTGGGTAATCTCATCTGCTGGTATGGGAAAATACTTCTAATATATCAAGCGTAAATATGATACAGTTTAGATCTTGCCCTCCTAAAGATATTACATTAACAGTCACCCTGGTTTAAATTCAGATTATTGTCTTTTGCAGTTTTATAGATAATGGATACATGCAATAAAATTCTATTTGAATATATATTCCACCTAACAAGACACACATCGTATCGATTTATATTTTATTCACAGACACACAGGCACGCACATTGCATGCGGCTTGTAATATGTTAGAACATTTCCAGCACTTGGGTATACTGGGGTACTTATCTAAACAATCACTCATTTCCTCCTACTATCGAATGTCTAATTTGTAAAGAGAGTTAAAACACATTTACTTACTCGTTTTCAACAGCACATCTATGGAATTCTTTAACTGGGGTAATAGATAAGTTTCTCTATTTACTCTGCGTGGAGAGGAAATGCGGTTACACACACGCGGTTACACACAGAGACAGCAGCAACTGTTCAACAACACATATTTGACAGAAAAGGGGAGATCGTTTTATTTATATTAAAACGACAAGAATAACAAAACAGCAGCAACCCATGTTCTGGAAGAATAAAGCTCCCATCTACATGGCTATAAAAAGTAAAAGATTGCCAAAAGCCACCACGACCAGCGAACAATTCCCGGCGTAAAGAGATACACGCATACATACAGACGCATACGCACAAATACCTGCCGGGCAGCACCAGATGAATTACACTGGGGTATCGTAAATATTATCCTCGGCATAACTCCTGAGGCACTATGGCCGGAGCACTACAGCGGGCTGCCGTGTTCCCACGCCATGGTAGAGCAAAACGAAATATGTTGTCTCGGTTTATAAGCTCAGCGCTTTATCGGGAGAGTTGACCGGCCTCTGCTTCGTATTATTTACTGTGATTAGATCTCAAAGTTTCACTGCACCTCTTTCTACAGCGGGTCTCTGGCGCTCGGCTACAGAAAGAAGGACTCAATTTTGTATACGAGTGTAAATCTGCAAGGTGACCTGAGCTGCTCAGCTCAAGTCTGTTTTTTCGTGTGGCTCTATTAGTCTGCGAAGATGTGCTGAGGCAGGACCTCCAAAAGGCCTGTTCCATGTCTTTGTGGTTTTGTTATCATAAACAAGAACCCAGCCAAGACCACCAAGTGTTATCTTGCACACGGCCATTTCGACATTTTACTGCAAGATTTATGGCTGTAATAAACAATCTAAGAAACCCTTTTTTTCCCCGGTACTTCCTTTTAACAAACTTGTACCATCACCCTAAGCTCTCAAAAAAAGAAAAGGATAGGATAAAATAGGCCAGCTCCCTTATTTTCCCAGAAGGACTAAAGACTCGATTTCACTGAAGAAGGAGACTTTAATCGATTAATAAAGAAGCGAGAGTTTCCTGGCCGAGTCTGGCCGAGGACGAGAAGGAATTAATTCTGGACGCATCAGAATTGAGTTGAGAGGGAGAGAGTAAATTTTCATGCACCAAGAAGAGGCAACCTCATACATACCCAAAGAGGGGAAAAAGGGGATCCCTCTTTTTCTGGTGAAACAGACAAGCATTCCTGCTACCCTCCACATATGCGGATAAACCGTAATTTCCACGAAAGATAAAATAATAATAATAACAGCAATAATAGCAAAAGTGGTAGTAATAATAGTAATCATAATAATAATAATTCAAGTCAACCTCTCGTCGTGCCCGGCCATCCTCCACCGAGAACAGTAGGAGGAGGAAGAATCACACTAGCAGCCTGGCTTGACTTTGATTTGAACCATTTTGAATATATTTAGCCCCAGCTTTCCCCTCTTGAATACGAGGCTGTCCCAAGTTTCAAAGTGACCGAAAAGTGACACCGTGTGCATTTTGTTTCTTATTAATCTTACACATTGACAGTCTTTGTTAAATAACAAGGCGTGCCCTTCACCAGGCGACATTTTCATATTTGTTAGACGCGGTGACCTGAAGTTCACCTCGGCCTTGGACTTAGTTTTTCTAAAAGGTCTATAACAGTGTCTTTTAGATAGCAGGGTGCTTTGCCCAGGTCACTACTTCTAAGGAAAAATAAGAAAAAAATCGCGGGAAAATGTAAACGTTATGGAATGTATCGACTGTATTCCTTTCTTTGTTCCTGGGAATGATACAGTCTCGAGGCTGCTCTGCCTTCGCGGACGGGAGCGCTCCTTCCCGATGGGCTCTGCCAGGTCAATGTTGGGAGTTTTGCCCCAAGTTCAGCATTTGGTAAAAGCGATGGCTTCTCTGGCACGCAGGCTCCTCTTAACAACGGGGTGGTTGGCGGGATTTGCTCATTCTGTCCTGGCGCGCTTAAATAAACACACGTAAAATGTGATTTGTGCACGGATTTTTAAATGAATGGTCTTTTGAGCAGACCTTTCACGCCAGAGAGCAGTGTGCTAAAGGCAGAGTGTGAAAGGACAGAAAGAGTTCGCCTCAAAATATTAACTGTTCTGTTCTAGCCTGCTACCTTTTTTTTTTTTTTTTAATTGGGGGTGGGAGTGGGGATGGGGAACAATTTAAACAATAATTCAAAAGAGTCGATATTTATGGAAGTCGCTGTTTCAACTTCTTTGAAATTATTATCATTGATATTTTTATTCTAAACCAGATTTTAAATATGGAATCCGGGATGCTAATTGTTTTAGTGAGGAAGTAAATGGATTTCTGTCACCTACTCTTGAGTAAGCCGGTTATAGTAACAGCTTTCATTCTGGGTATATCAAAGACGCATTGTTATTCTTGGAAACAATTCGCCTGCTATTCTCTAACAAAATAGATATTTGGCTACGGTTTTTAGCTTGTTATCAGGCTTCGCTCTTACACCAAATAAATAGCCTCGATGTGAAAGGTTATATACTATCTCCAGCACGGGCAGGCTCCCCAAACGTGCAGTGCCAGGGCTCTCTACAAGTGAGCAGCAGCAACAACTTCTGAGCAGCGTCTCCACGCCGATCAAATACTTGCATTACATACTTTCCAGGCTTCAGCAGGTACTTCAGGCAAAATCTCCAATAAACACTTTGGCTAATCTGATATCTAGCCTCTCGCGTACTTGTTCCCAAGAAAGTTCGCCTGTCACGATCCAACTGTGTCTCTGGCAAATAAGTCACGAGTACCAGTTACAGAGAGGCCGGTGTAGGCTCCTGCCTTGGGGGTGGGAAGGCAGCAATGCGTGGTTGGGAGTGAGGTGCGCTCTTTCTCGGACTTCCTCGTCGCACTGTCCCCTCCTCCACACCTTACATATCTGATTATGCCTATTTGGGAATACCCTTTCCCTCTTCCGTCCACCCCACAGCCTCAAAATTTCAAGCTGAGTCCTGTCTTCAGATATTTCGTCCAAAATGAAGTTGCCTAAGCAATATTGGCCAGTTCTCCCTGCAGACACGTCCGACCAAGGAGCAAAGCTTTTACACAGAGACGGCATTGGGAACAAAAAATCCCAGCAGTGTGGGAATAAATCTCTGTGCTAAGAAATTCCACTAAACTTTTTCTTGAAGGAGTGGAGAGGGGTGGGTGGAGAGAGAATTAACAACACTTCCTACTCCCCATTTCACTGGGAATTGCCGCCTCGGGTAATTCCAGAAGGCTGTGAGCACCCTTCAAATCTCGGAGCGGCGCAGGGCGCCAGCTTCTCCGTAACGTTTTCCATTGGTATCATAACAGGGCTCCACCGCTCCGTTTTTTAAACGAACTCCTTCGGACCAAACATATAACCTATATTATCTCCAGCATGTCCTGTTTAAGCACAGTTTAGCCATCGCTACAGAAATGAGCGCAAAAACAAAGACGCGACTAGGATCGATATACGCGTTAATAGCTTCGCTCCTATCTTATCTTCCTGCCATTTTGCAAAGTGAGAAGGCTTAACGTTAAACCTCTTAAATCAGGTTATTATATAATAAACAAAGGTGAAGCATTTTGCTACCTGAGTCTTGGAAGAAGCAGCGTCAGTGGCTGCTGCGGGGGTAACACGCGTATTTACCTGCCACGACTGAACCCGAGATATTCAGACACAAATGCGGCCGATAATTCAAGATGAAATACAACGTGTATTACTCTTGAAAAGAGGAATTTTCTATCCTTTCCTCGGTAATTGAGGTCATTCAGCCAGTAGGGTTCACCTGGAGTCCATACTGTGATACACACGTAACTCAAAGCTATTTTATCTTTTGTGCTGATAGTCAAGATCTCGGCTATAACATTGACATCAAACTCTGTCTGGGCGAATGACTAAGAGTGGTGCAAAACGTAAACTTTTGACCCTCAACTTTTTGACCTGCAGTTGTAACGCCCTTAACCACAAAGATATACAAAAGCTATGCAGCTTCTTCTAGGAGTAAGAGAGTCGCACTGTTTGTTTCAATACTTCTGCTGTTTCCCCCAGCTTTCTAAGGGGGCTTTATTTTTTTTCTTCTTGCTTTTGAGAAATCGGATACTTTTGCGTTTTTAATTTTTTTTCCCTTAATCTCGCGGTTTTGCAAAGTGCTGTTAGATCAGTTTGCACAGCCTTTCGGCAGCGTTGGAGGGGAGCCTGTTACTCAAAGGCGCTATATGGTTACAGTTGCAGGTGAAATACTGGGTAAGTTCTGGGCGTGAGGTTGGAAGGAATGTAGCGACGAACGTTGGGGGGAAAGCTGCAGCTCTCTGCTGAAGGGTCTTAGTCATTTCTCCTTGATTTAAACATAAAGAAACAACTCTAATTGTTTGCGAAGCCTTGTCTAGGCAAACGAGTTGACTGTGAACTTGGTCTAAAGCGAGCTCTGCTGGTGATTCCTAGGGTGTGCAGATTTATCTTTTCTGCATTTACTTAACCTGGCAGTGAACTGCACGGGCTGCCATTTATTATCCAGAGACAGACTTCACCTCAAGCAAGGACTGTTCCACAAAATTGCAATAATTACCCAATAACCTTCATCGCAAATATTATTATTGAAAAGACATTTTTTGGGGGGAGGGGATATAGGAAAGATTCTTTTTGCATGCTATAAAGCAAAATTCATGCAAATTTTACACGCTCTCTGTGTCAGATTTGATAGCGTTTGTGCGTGCAGCTACAGGAACATGTGACTGGGGTGGTCCATGAGTATCTGCCTTCCAGAGAGACATTAGTGGGGATGCTTTAATTTGAAGGGGATAATATTTTCAAAGATGATCAGACGTCTGTGGGAGCCGTGGTTTTGTGCTCTGGCTAGCAACTCTAGTCTCAAATCGGGAAGATTTTGAGGGCAGGAAAGAGAAAGAACTGAGAAAGCCAAGCGATAACTTGGTCAGGAGATTTACTTATGTCCGCGTTTCATGCCTTAAGTCTGTATATGTGGGGCGGGAAAAAACATTGCTCTAGGATCCAGGGTTTGAAATCGAAACCTCCTGATCCGCCCCTCATGATCTGTTCCATTCAATTTCCCATGAAGCAGTTTGCAAACCCCTCTGTTGTCACCCTTCCACAGATACACACTTATTAAATGTAAGGAAATGGCAGAATAATAATTTCCCTGTAATGTTCTACAATTAGGGCGTTTGCATGGTTTAGACAAGACTGCAGAGCTGTAATTTACGGATGACTTTCCATTGGATTGTTATACTTCTGGTTTAGAGAAAGTTATGTCTTGCAAAGTCACCAGTTACGCACATTAAGAGAGCTGCCTAATCTTTAATTGGCCTTACGCTTAGACATGAGACACTACACGCAAGTATTTCTTTCAAAGGATTAGGCAAGCTATATTTCAAATCACAGAACGCAACTTGCCATGCCTAAGGTAGAACAAATTCCCACGCATTAATCCTCCAAATACAGCAGAAAAATAACGTGTGCAGTTAAGACCTCTCTCCTGATTCCCAGCGATAATTCCCCATGACATTTTCCCTCGGAAAACGATTCGGACCTGGGACTATTTTCATAGAGTTCGGCAGTCTGAGCTCGTTTGAATTTTAAATTTCAAAGCGGACTAGGAAATCTTTATGCATTTCTGGATTTGAATGGTTTCAACTGTGCTTCTTAGGACAGGGCAGGGCCAGAAATACGGTGAAGTTGTCATTTCTATCTAACTTTCTTTTGTTGTTAGTGTTTCTTGCAGTATGGGCGGGTTTGTATGCTTCTGGGCTTGGGGATATTTTTCTTCTCCATAATTCTTGAATCTCTGTACATTGCTTTCCGTGGAATAGGCTCCAAAAGCCACAACCAGAAATGTAGAAAACACATAGTAGCAAATATTTTCACTCTAAACAATTAAAAGTTACAGTCTACGATGGAATCCAGCATCCTAAAATATTAGCTGAACGGATGTGCGTGTGTGTTTGTATATTCACCAGCTAATTCAAATAATGCAGTGTTGTTGAATACTGAGAAATCGTGACTTGTTTGTGTCTAGTATAATTCCCATCTACAAGCAAATAATTTTCCTAGCAAAAGGACCCACAAATAAATGAAGCTCAAACTTTTAAAGGTTTTTCGTGCCTTGCCTCAAACTATAAAATTTTATGACATATAGTATAATATAATGCACACCTATCATATATAACTTTCTGGTATTCCTATTGATGAAAATGTGACAGCTAGTGTACTATAAAATCTCCAGCTGTTTATAACGGAAATGATTTTCAAATGTGCATTTGGATATGTTCTTTTAAAGCCTTTCCCATTTTTTTAATATAAAATATATGCAGATGTGTTTGTTTAGTGTTCATAGGAAGGATAGACAGACACAAAGGCTTCAGACTCCATTTATCTTACACAAGGGGTGACTTTAAATATTAAATATTTGTAAAACTGAGATCTTTGAGATGAACCTACCTTATATACTACCATTTCTTTGAAGTTAAAGACAAATTAAAAATAGGAATCAGACAGCAATGTGCAGACCTTGCAGAGGTACACAACAACCTCACCCTCCTGTGCCCCTGTGCCTTTCTCTCATTTTTGCTTGCAGTAGCAAAACCAGCCTAAACCACAATATTCAAGCAGAATAGCACTAGCAAAATAAAACAAAGCCCATCTCTCACATCATACCATGCTGTTCTTTTGCAAACCGAACTTTATGACACATAAAGGAAAACAATGCAATGTGCTGAATCAATGTTACTCCAAACACTGGAGTAACTGAGCAGAGAAAGAGATACCCACAGTTGGTTTGAAGATAGATATATATATAGAGAGAAAGAGAGATAGATATATAGATATATACAGAGAGAGAGAGAGATTGTAGGCAATTCTCAAATCTCTTCCCTAGCCCCCAACTAGTCAGTTTGCACCCCCCTGAGATCACTCGCCAAAGTAACAGCTCTGAGGATAAGGATCAGGCCTTAATGTTACCCAGAGAAAGATAGAGTTCCTTTCACCCTTTCATTCAAGTCCTGGAAATTCAAAGACTAAAGTTAAATCCGGCCATAAAGTTTATTGCTGAGTAATCACACTCTAGTGAGAACAGTCCACTTAAATAAAAAGAATGTTGAAGTAAACATGCAGCTGGGGCCTACCCCACAATGGCAGCCAGCAATATAAGGCAAAAAGAGAGAGAGCAGAGCTAGGGGGATATTTACAATCTTCAATAAACCAAGCCCGTATTTCATAATTTGCAGCACTCTAATGACCTGTAGTCTCTTGTATTAATGCTACAAGTTACAGTCAATTGGTTTGCTTTAAAAAAAAGTCACAGGGACATGTATATGTATACACACGTACACACCCTTTGTATATGTAACTACACCAATATTAGACACATATATGCATTTGCACGGCTTTACACAGACATATAGACCGATAGGTACATGCAAGCACACATGCATGTAATTTAAATATATTTATACAATTGTATATAGGGTCAGGAAAAAGTTACAGCAATGTTATAAATGCGCATCCATAAAACACAGTACGCACTCATAGATGGACATAGACATGTAGTTAAAGCTTTCTGCACAACCCAATGCAGAAAATATGTATCTAAGCACTCCAGTACAGTCTGTGCCATTTTAATACTATCTCTGATGTGCAACATATTTCACCAATCCAAGGATTATTACCATATCATCACGCCTCCAACTCTATCATGCCCTTATAAGATACAGCCCAGATAATATCAAGCCCCATCTATTTTGTTTCCCCCTTTTTTTAATCACCTTCAGTAACTACTCTTTGCTAAACAAAACCTCTCCAAACTTGGAGAGTCTATCGGAGCAAAGGAAGTAATTATCTTCTGTGGTAGTCAAAGTGATTAAAGCTAGGCCCCAAAATCCATCTCTGCCAAAGTCGCTTATTGTGGTTTACTTTGATTTGATCGTTAAAATAGAGAGCTAGCTGCTGCGAGTGAAGGGATGGGGGGGCGGAATTTGCAGGCAACCTGGATCATTAGTGGTTGATCCTGCCTCTCTGGCTCGGTGGGACCATCCTGAAAAGCTCCAGGCAGAAAGGAAGGGAAAGAGAAAGAGAAAGAAAGAGAGGCGAGAGGCAGCGAGAACGAGAGGGAGCCTCGGCTTCCTCACTGTACAAATAAACTTTAAGGAACTTGTGCACAAAACTTACCTTTGACTTGCAAGGAGCCATTTTTCATATAGTACTGAGAACTTGTGGTTTGGATACTTCTGTCCCTAAACCTGACAATTTGAATGGCCAGGAGGCACACGTAGCCTGCAAAAGAGTCAAATGAAGTCCAGCGTCAGTGAGATTATATGTTATGTGGTATATAATGTTGGATGTCAACTCCCCAAAACCATAAAACTTACTTTAATGGCACCACGTGACTTTTTATAGCCAGTGAGCCTATCTGTCTGTGCTATGGATGATTTTACGATCTAATTCATAGACAAAACCCTATTCATTTGGCACCCAAATGTCATATAGCCGGAACTGGGGCTTATAAAGTTTACTGTTTTATAACTTTTAAGGGAAGGCATCAATGTAACCAGTCAGTAAATGTGCAAATCTTTAGTTGCTCTTAGAAGCTCAGAAGAGTTAACCATTCAAGCTCTGATGGGGTAAGTAACATTACGTTTATAGCAAACTAATTGTAGCAAAGAAAATCAAAAATCTTTAAAGGGTGAAGAGTGGGAATGTGGCTAGAGAGGGTTACTGATAGACGCAGAGGGCTCAGACGTGGCTGTCCTGCAAATATACTTAATGAAACCACAGGAGAAATTCTAGAGCGATGCAAACACGCCTTGGCATTAGCAGTGTTTTAACAAAGCACATGTTTTTTGGTTTGGTTTTTTTTTTTTTTTAACCATCAGCAAACAGCTAACAGTTGATTCACTCACAAAGAGTGTTGATTGTGGTCCTGCGATGCAGCTTTCCACCTAGGGAGAAACCAGTAAGGAAGAACTTACGGTCAAACTTTCAATTAAAAATACTGGTAGCGGACAATTGCAGCATCCACCATCTGCAACGTGCAGCAGAAGCCAGGTAAAATATTATTACAAACTCTGCACGGGCTATTTTTTTTTTCAGAGGCAAATCTGGAAGCACAACTTCTTGCTTTGCACAAACCAGATCACGAAAACTTTACAATAGAAAGTTTATTTTTTTGTTGATTTCCAGTCAGTTTTTTTTAAAAACAAATAATAATAATAATAATAAAAAAAAAGCTGATCACAGTTTGCTCAAACAGCCAGACTTTGACTATAATTGTAACTTTGTTCACAAAAAACATACATCACAGAAGCTGCGCTTAATAAGAGCCACTTCTAAGAGTTCGTGCAAAGAGTCATATACAAAGGCACAGCAAGGACATACTGCTTGGAATCACAGTTTTCGTCACAGATTCACTATTCACTACACGCAGGACAAATTCAGTTGATCTCATCATTTCACCTCTACAACAGCATTAATTACACAGGAATTATATAGGTAGTTTGAATAAAAATATTTTTAACAGCTTGGAGCTATACAGACATTAACACTTGACCACACATGCACAGTTAAGCAGGTTGAGTGCAACACATAACATTTGTACTAAACCGGGGGAGGGTTTCTTTCTCTCTCTCCTTTTTTTTTTTAACTTCTCTTTTTTTTTCTTTTTGTTCTTTTTTGTTCAGTTTTGTTTTGTTTTAACAGTTACTTCAAGTAACACAGCTCGCTTCATATAAATAAGTTAAAACATCTATTATTTTTTTCAAGACAAAGCCATTCAAGACAAAGAAATGTACGATAAAAGCAGATCTACTTATACACGCGAGAGAATGGTAATAAACAGGCTCATGATTAAAAGATGAATAAGGGCGACAAGAACAGGGTTTCTTCACAGAAGTAACACAAGGAAGTTTTAGAAAGTCAACTTAGTACTGACATGAGACGACGCAGGGTCAGCTAATACTGCTCAGTACTTTTAATTGATCAAACGCTTAGGGACGGAATGCCCCTCCTGCAGCTGCCATGCTCATACTTTTCAGCTTATTATCCTTTTTCCATTTCATTCTCCTGTTTTGGAACCAGATCTTTATTTGTCTCTCTGAGAGGCAAAGAGCATGTGCTATTTCAATCCTTCTTCTGCGGGTCAGGTATCTATTGAAGTGAAATTCCTTTTCGAGCTCCAAGGTCTGATAGCGGGTGTAAGCAGTCCGAGCTCTTTTCCCTTCTGGTCCCCCTATGTTGTCTGGAAGAGAAAAGTACATGATTTAGATTCTCAGCAGCCACTCGGAGCCTTCGTGTCTCATTGCAGCTACCAGTGACCAGGACCGTTATTCTCAGTCCTGCTTGGTTTTGTTTCTGCTTTGGATAAACGCTCAACAAGTTTCCCCCTCCAGCCCCTCTAAGGAAAGGCTTGGGGGAGGGGGATTTGGTAGTCTCGGTAAGTTTTCGCTTGGATTTGTGGTTCGATTTTTTAAAATTGAATGTTTTCCTTCCCCCTCTCCCCCCGAAGGTTAATTCCCCCCACGCCTCCCCCAGATAAGCTGCTTTGGAAGATGTCTCTGCTGCTAGCTGGGTTTTCAGAGCTGGGAGAGCAAAGCTTTCAGCCCTTTCCCACGGCTGAGCTGGGGAAGGCTCTGGGAGGCAGCGAACTCCCGGCCGCTCTCCCAGCAGCGAGAGCAGGGCAGGTACCCGGGGCTGAAAGTTGCCTCACTTCCCCGCGCCCCTCAAGCCCTCTCCCCCGAGTTTGGGGCGACTCGCCCTTCCCCCAGCCCCCCCGGCTTCCCAGCATTGAAAACTGCCCTTCTCACCCTCTCCTATTCTCTATTTAATATGTCTCAGCAAAATAAATGGGGTCAGCCGCGCTGTTCCCTCTGGAAGATCCCCCATCCAGAGGAGAGCCGGGAGCAGCCTCTGCTCCCGATCCCCCTTCGGCAAGGCGCCTTCTGCTCCCCCGCCGGCGCTGGGAGCCAGACGGGTTGTGGGTTTGGGGCCGGGAGGTTTTTTTCCTTTCGGGGGGACTCGCCCAGAGAAGGGAGCGTGCTTCCCTGCGAGCAGAGTTGTGGCGTGTGCGGAGACTGCCCGCTCTCACGCCCTCCTCTCCCTCTCTCCCCGACCTTGCTCGGCGCAGCCACCCGGTTTACATTAAATCCTCCTTTTCCTCCAGAGAAATAAAGAAAGAACAGGGTATTTGCTTTACCATGACTTATGTGCAGTTTTCGCATCCAAGGGTAGATCTGGGGCTGTGAAGGCTGGGCTGTGCTTTGGTCGGTCGGGGCACTTGCCTGCTCGCTGCTTGCTGGAGTGTCTTCTTCAGTCCCAGACGAGGTGCCAACCCCGTCTCTGCTGATGTGCGTGTTGCTGCTGGAATTGGACGAAGTGCTGGTGGAGTTGGCGAGGGAGTTTTTCACCCCGTGGTGACTCTCGCTGACAGGCGAACCGGCCACGGCGGTGCAGGGCAGAGGGTCAGGGGGAGGCGAGTGAGAAGACGTCGCGGGCTGGTTGTACCTGGGCTCTGTCGAGGCAGAGGTGGTGTTGGCCGGGTAACTGCGGGGTCTCTCATTGGCACCAAAGTGGGTGGAAGCAGAGCGCCCGACGCTGAGGTCCATGCCATTGTAGCCGTATCCGTACCTGCCGGAGTGCATGCTGGCGGAGTCCCTGTATTGCTCGCTCACCGAGCTGTGATCTCCATAATTATGTAACTGGTAGTCCGGGCCATTTGGATAGCGACCGCAAAATGAGTTTACAAAATAAGAGCTCATTTGTTTTTTGATATGTGTGCTTGATTTGTGGCTCTTGGTCGTTTTGTGCGTCTATAGCACCCTTGCACAATTTATGATGAATTATGGAAATGACTGGGACATGTACTTGGTTCCCTCCTACGTAGGCACCCAAATATGGGGTACGGCTTCACATCACGTGCTTTTGTTGTCCAGTCGTAAATCCTGCCTGATGACCTCTAGAGGTAAACTCGTGCACTGGTGGGGGAGCTGGGAGGGCGCGGGCGGCCCGGGGCGCGCCGCCCGTGCGCGCCGCCGCCGCCGCCGCCCGCCCGTCCGCCGGCCTCCAGCGCCACCCGCTGGCGGCGCGGGGGATGGCGGCGGCTCCGCGGGGTCGGCCCGGGGTGACGGCCCCCGACGGCGGCGCGGAGCAGAGCGGAGAGGCGCGGAGCGGAGCGGAGCGGGCCACGCCGCCACCGCGCCCGGTGCCGCCGCCGCCACCAGCGGCATCGGCAACCGGCGGCGAGGCCGCGGGGCCGGCGGGAATTGCTCCTCCGACCCGCCCGCCGGAGAGCTCGGAGTGGAGAGAGCTTTGTGCTTGCCTTCTCCTCCGTGCGAGGCTTATTTACACCAGTTCACAAAGCCTATAGGATCCGTCCTCGGGAGCTGACAACGCTTATGTCTCTTCTACATATATAGGTATATATATAATTTCCCCTCCCCACTTACTCCCGTGCCGGAGCTTTAGAGAGGCAGCCGGGTCCTGCCGATGTGAAATGGCAGGTACCTATGAAAGATAAATATCGTGCAGCGTTTTTCCAGCTAGGGAGTAAAATTCCAAGCGACTTTGCGGCCGCTGTTATTTTATCGCCTCTCGAAAGGAAAATAACTCTCTAAATGCGGCGGTAGCCATTGTGCATTGGTGTTCTTCAGGTCTGGCTTTTTATATATTTAGAGCAGTAGCCCAAACTGTGCTGCCTTCCAAACAAAAGAGCCTCGATGACTATACAAGTGCATTTGGACACAGTTTCACACGCATACTCATGCACACGCAATATAATATAGAGAGATATAACGTATATATTAATCAATATTTTCGCTGAGCTTATTTTACTTTTACAGAAGTGGAAGCATTTTATGGCAGGTATTTTTCTACAGAGTATCAATTTATTTTTTCCAGTGCTAAGAAATGCGAATGTGCATTAAAATACCACAGAAGCGGAGAAAAATATCCTCCGAGTTAATAAGACTTTTTCTTTAAATAAAAAAGAAAGAAAAAAGAAAGAAAGAAAGAAAGAAAGAAAGAAAGAAAGAAAGAAAGAAAGAAAGAAAGAAAGAAAGAAAGAAAGAAAGAAAGAAAGAAAGAAAGAAAGAAATATTTTTAAAACAAGGAAAAACAGATGGATCTAAGCCCACAAAGCCCCAAGAAATGTAGTCCATAATTCAAAGCCCCTTCAGTGTAGAGCTGAGCTCACTGAAACCTCAATGTAAGCTCAACGGGAACCACAGAAATTTTCCCACTTCAAAACCTCTTCCCTCGCTTCCCCTGAAGTTTAACGCCGAGTTTTTGCTTTAATACTAGTAGTGCAGATTAAGCAGTTTAGGGGCATTTTAAAAAAATCTCCCTGCAATTCATCTTCACTTCAAGTTTATATACAGGGATTTATACAACGATTTTTTTAAAAGGATTTTTCTTCCTTTTGCTATTTAAATATCTTATACATAACTAAAACTTTTTTCCCCCCTGTAGATCATAAACTCCCAAACACAGCATAACGAGATGGTCAGACTTAGCGGGAGCTAGCAAAACCATAAACCCGATATTTTCTAAAATCTCTTGTCTTTCTACAGTAAGAACATTTATAATTAAAAAAAAAAAAATTCCCTTATCTTTCCTCGCACAAGCACACCGGGGGCACTCACCCACACATAGATGCTCACCTCAAATATTTAAAATTCTGGGCCAATTCTCTAGTAGTTTAGGCAACGCCATATGCTTTGGAAAGGTGATTATATACATACATGCCTGTAGCTCAAAAGCTAGGACTTCCACATATATTAAAGTAAGTCACAGATGATTGCAAATGTACATCTTTTAAACAAGCCTTTTGGGGATTAATAGACTGTGACAAACCTATAGGATTTCAGTAGCAGAAGGAACACAAGGTAAATAATAATAGTAGTAAGTGCTAAGGAAAGGCCTGGTAGCGTTTATTAAAAGTGGTTCTACTCCCCTGACTTTTCCTCTGTTTCTTCGCTGCTTGGCTGTGTGGAACTTATGAATTTGTTTTCCTTTTTCCATTTCATCCGCCTGTTTTGAAACCATATTTTAATCTGGCGTTCAGTAAGGCAGAGAGCGTTTGCAATCTCAATACGTCGTCTTCGGGTTAAGTATCTGTTAAAATGAAATTCCTTCTCTAACTCTAGCGTTTGGTATCTGGTGTAAGTTTGCCTCCCTCGTCTCCCATGTGTTCCATATACTGTACCTGTAGAAGTAAAGACAAAACGATCGCATTGGACAGGGCCCAGTGATTTCAGACCAGAAAGAACGATTAGTATATTCTGCCTCCTTTTGGAGGCACAATGACGGGGAGGGGGAGAAGCTGCTCTGGTTTCCTGGAGGGTTTTTTTTTCCCCTTGTTTTCTTTTTCTCCTGGCTGCCTAGCTGTAAATGCGGATGTGCAGCGTGCTTACAGTAGTGGGGTAAGTGGAATACAAAGAGGCTTTAAGGTAGACCTAGGGGAAGGGCAGTAGGTAGCACCCGTGTGAATCACTGAGCAGCGTCTACTCCCTGCGCGTTGGCAGCCTGTGCGCGCACACACACACAGACTCACGCACACGTGTGCTACCCGGGAAGCCTCATGTGTCTGCGCCTATGTGTGTGCACGCACATGCGGGTGTGTTGAAACAAACACGCAGCCATTGCCACGGCTGTGACTACAGAGGGTCTCTAATTTAAGTATGATTATAGACATCAGCTAAAGATCATAGAAGAGCATTTTGCCATTTGCTCTAGAATTTATTGCTCTCGAATGCAAAGCAGCATCAGGATGGTCTTGCTAAAAGTTTAACTTTCCAAAAAAAAGAAATGCGATCTCCCCTTCAGCAAACGTAAACTCGGGAGGATGGGAGAAGAGGGGAGTCATTAGCAAACGCTGGAAGTAAACGTCTTAATATGGGATTATAAAAAATACGTGCCACTCCAGTACAACCCTCCCAACCCACTCCCAGCCCCCAGCACCACTCCTGTACAGAATAGTTCAATTATGTGCAGTTTACTCTTAAATTCAGAAAAAAAATCACAATGCCATGGAAGTGCGCTCACGGCCTCAGAAACGTGCTCTCAATATCCAATACTCACAGGCTAATGAGCTGGGGGAGGGGGGCGAGGAGGAATGTGCCACAAATGCATTGGATCCTCAGTACAGAGGGCATATTCCTTGCATTTCTCTCTGACAATGAAGCAGCAGAGCAGAGGCTTTGGGGTGGCTTTAAGAGAGTGGTAAAACTGCTCTGCTCCTTTTTATCTCTTTTTTTTTTTTTTACCCTACTTCTAAGGATTCCCCAGTAACTTTCTACAGTGAACCTACAAACTGGGATCTCAGCCACCGTTCCGAAGGTGCCAACGTGCCAGGTCTAAAATAACCTGGGAAGGTTTCATGTTACATGTTGCCCTGCAGGAACCATGTTTCTCCAGCAGTCTGGACTTTATCTAAGAACAAACAAACAAAATAGAAAAAAAAAAAAAAAAAAAAAAAAAAAAAGAAAAGAAAAGAAAAGAAACTTTTCCTTTTCCTCCCTCCTGCCCCCCCTCCCGCCCTTGATTGCATCGAGATGCCTTACCAGCGCAGGAGTTCATCCGCTGCATCCAGGGGTAAACAGGGCTCGTGTACTTCCGGTCGGTACCTTCGTCATTTATAATTTTGGCTTGGCCGCCGCTGGATTTGTACTGTTGATCGGGAGAAAAGTGCAGGTAGTCCCCGGGCCCTCTCTGTTTGCCACTGCCGGAGGGAGAGGCGCTACTAATGTCCTTGTCCGAATAAAAACAAGAGGCTCCGTACTCATAGGAAGCCCGATTGCAAGCAATGACGGTGTTGGACTGTTGGTAGAAACAGGGTGAGGTGTAAGTCTTGTCCTGCAGGCTGCTTGCCCCGTACGAAGCCGGAAAATGCCTGAGAGCATCATAGCCCGCCGGGTACAGGGGGATCTGGCCGAGGAAGGAGTCCTGGCCCCCGGGTAGGCTCCCCGGGAAAGTGGGATTCACGAAATAGGAACTCATTTGCTCTCCCCCTCTCTCGGACCGTGATTTGTTGTGTATTAGTACATCTGGCGATAACTATTAGGAGTCATCGAAGTGGTTTGTTTCTGGATGGCCGAGCGCCAAAAGCGACAGCAGAAAATAGGAGCAGCTGACGGCGGGGCGGCCAATGGGAGCGCGCGCGGCGCCCGCTCCCCCGGGGCCGCCGCCACCGCGCCGCCAACTTACCGGCAGCCCCGGCCCCGCCGCGCCGCCCCGCGCCGCCCCGCACCGCACCGCGCCGTGCCGCGGCCACCGGCCGCGCCCCCGGGGCGGCGCCGCCCCTCCGCGGGAAAAATAATTCAGTAATAATAACAACAATAATAGCGATAATTCCCGGCAGCGCGGGCAGTGTGACAGCGGCTAATGGGGACCCGCCCGCGGCCGCTGGAGGTGTGTGTAGGGGGTCTTCGCCCTTAAAAGTTGGAGGGCCCACGACGAGGCAGCCGCGCAGCCCCGCAGGCAGGGTGGGCGAACCGCCCGCGGGTCTCCGGCGGAGGGAAGGAGGAGGGAGAGAAGGAAGGAGACGGCGGTGGAGGATGCTGCGGAGGGAAACTTTAGAGTGGAGGGAGCACGTGAAAGGGGGAGCGGAGCGCCACGCAGCGTGGGGGGCGGAGGGGGGGCGGCCTCTCTCCAGTTTGCCATCGCGATGCCACAACCACATCCAAGAATTTTTAGGAGATTCTAAAACGTGTTTATTTATCCATTCAGTCGAAAACTGCCCCTCCGCTGAGGCTTCCCTTCGCAGCTCAGGGAGCCTGCCCCAGTGTCGAATCCAGTTTTTGTGAGAGAGGCTAACCCGTCCCGCATGGAAGAGGTTCCGTATTTTAACGAACACCACCATAATTAACGCGGAGGTCGTGGCGGTGGCCTTTTGGGGAGGGGGATTTTTGATTTGCACCAAGTGCCCGAGGAGGCCTCGAGAAGAGCTCGGCAGCCTCCCAGCGCCGCCCAGCAGCCCAGCTAAAGTTCTGCGTGTCTCTTCTTCCCAAGTCTACCCCTGCTTCAGCCAGAGCTGAGCCGAGGGAATCAAACACTCAAAATAAAAAATGAGCCAGTAGGACTATTCCTAATTAATATAGCCCTAATACTGAATCAGCAGAAGCCAATCGGTTTGGTTGTTGCTCCGAATAATTTGATTAAAAGCGAATGTGTACCCTTAAGAGGAGAAAAACAATACACGAAACAAACATTTCCACCTTCATTTTTCAATATGGCAGTTACCCCATAGCGGAAATATAATTCTTGGCCCAGGGCTCGGACAGTAACAGTGCAGATGAAATTCGCTGATGCGCATTTAATTCAGCCATAACCGCGCAGTTCCTGGAGATAACATGAGGTTGTTCATTCCAAGCTGTGTTTACTCATAATCCGTGCCCATTACAACAGATTGAATAGCCTAATTTTAAACGCGCTCTGTCACGGAAAGTGACATTCGTACGAGCCCCGTTTCCTAAAGCAGCTTTCAAAAGAGTTTTGTTTTTGTTGGGAGACTATTTGTCTCATTTCCGGGGGCAGATTACGATACCTATAAAACAGTAGTGAGCTAAAACATCGCTCCACAATCGTTTGTATTGTTTGCAGTCTCAGCTGGACTTTCACATTCAGATGTTGATTGCCTCCAATTTTTTTTAAACTTCCTTAGCCTCTTGAGCCCAGCCAATCCATAAACACACCTGGTAGAATTACAGCTCACTAGCTGCATGCTTTGAGAGGTCATTTCAGAAACATGTATTTCCTGAAAAACAGATTTTTCCAGAGGAAAAAAAAAAAGGTTTTTTACTCAGTGAGAATGGAGTTTAAAAAGGAGGAAACACCAGCCATCAAGCACACACAACACGGCAAATACGAAGAGGTTTTTAAAAGAGCAGATTTTCGCCAACTCAGGTCAGAACGAAAAAGTACCATGAAAAAAGAACACTCAGGACAACCAAAACCCACTGGCCTTACTTCTAAAAAGTTGTGACCAGACGGTTTTCTATTTAAATCCATCATACAGACCAAAACAGAATTTAAAATAAAAAAATCGCTCCAGGCTTAGTTGTATTTACATTTTATAGCATCTGTTACAGACTGTTTCCCCCCCTCTGATTCTTTTTGTTTCTTTCCCGTTTTTCAAGTTATTGCTTGCGTCCAAACCAAGTTGTGAAAGCCCCACTGCAGGCAGCGAAAATATTTCTCCGTTGATCCCATAATATGAAAATGCATGAAATCTGCACGTTTGCCTGAGTCGTGTTAGAGTAGTTACAGTGACAGCTAAACCGTCTGCACTGCAATCTCCGCTTCAGTCACATTCAAGCGTCCTTTCCGCTCCTCCCCCTACCCCCAGAAAACCCCGAATTACAATAATCTGCTACCCCCCAGGTCTGCCGAGGAAATGTCCTGCCCAGACACATTTCGCAGCGCTTTCCCTTCACCGTTCCCGCCCGCATTCTAGAAAGCAGAAAGCAAGCCAGCCGCTGCATTTTGACAACGCAACAAAGTCACACTTCGCGACATCCGTGTATTTCATCCCCCTTTTATTTGTTTTCGTAATTCCCCGCACCCCCATCACCTTCTTCACAAAACACTTCGCCTTCCTCCTCCCGCCGAAAACCCGGCCGCGACCCCAGCCACTCTTGGATACAGGTGCGGGGGTAGTTACCCTCTTAAGCTTAAAAGCCTCTTTCTCCTCGTATACAAAACCACTTTCAGATCATTCTCGTGCTCGCCAGCGTCATCAAAACCAACCTTTAACTAATAGCTCCTAATCCAAACAGTTTGGGCAAGGCGGACCGTTGTTTAGAGTGGCGGGGTACAAGGAGCCTGGCCGGGGGGACGCGGGCGGGTCCTCCCCAACCGGCTCCCACCGTGATAACTTGCAGTTGACACACACCGAGGTACAAGCGAAGGGTGAGTGGGCAGAGCCGGTCCTGCCAGAATATCTTGCCCGGGGGCGAGCTCCGATGCTCCCGTAGAAAAAGGTAGGCCCAGGGGGTTTTTTTCTTTTTTTTTTTTTTTTTTTTTTTTCCCCCTCTTGGTCTTTTATTTGGGCTCCCCCGAGCAGCGCAGGCTGCCAGCGCTGCCCTTCCCAGGGGCTGCGGGGGCCGCTCCGCTCCGCGCCCGCCTCCGCCATCCCGCCACGCCGTGGCAGCACTGAGCACCCGCGGCCCCGCAATAAATAATCCGGCGCTCACTGCAGCTCCAGTCCGGCGGATACCGCAATGCAATGCAAATGCAGTGCTTTATCAGACCGGCGGCACAGGCAGAGCCGGGGCCGTCGCTTAAAGGCCTCCGAGCTTCTCCTTCGCCGTGAGGAGACGGGAGCGGAGCCGCGCGGCAGCGGCGGGGGGTCCCGGGGCGCCGTCCCCGGGTCCCCGCTTCCCCCCGCCGGCACACACCGCGGGGCACCGGCCCGCCGCCTGCCGCTCCCCCGCCCCAGCGCCGCACCGTAACAGTCACAACAAGGAGAGGAAGGGGGGGGAAGCTCCGTCTCCGGCGCTGAAATGGGTTTAGCTGCCGCGAAGCCCGCTCCGCGCAGCCGAGGCGCGCAAGCCTCCCGCGCCGGGAAGCGCCGGGAAGGGACCCACGGCGGGCCACGAAATTTATGCAGGCAGCGCTTGATCTGATAAAGAAAATCTAAGACACAATCGCGCTGTTTCCTCACGTCTAGAAATAACCTTCCTCCTGGACATGGCACAGAAGCCAGGAGGCATTGTGTTTACTGATTTGGTTGTTTTTGGTTTGTTGTTTTTTTTTTCTGAAATAGTAAAAAAATAAATAATATCTAAAGTTCGTCTACCGCAAATGAAATTTAAGTTAATAATTTAATGCTGCGAATTAATTAAAAATGTTTGGGGATATTAATATTTTTTTTCCTCCTGATAGGAAAAAAACCCCTTCATTGATGCTGTAAACTGAATTATTGCAAAATAACCTGAACGTCACAACAAACCTCCTGGCTAATGCAAACAGAAATCAACTTCATGAAAAAAAATCCACAGTTTCCTTGCTAAATCATATAAAATAGACATTTTATTAAGGAATATTTTTGCATGCACTGGTTAAGTCAAAATCAACTGAGCTGCAGCCACCTCTATTTTTGGCCGGTAACATTTCCATTTGGTTTAATTACACATGTCTAATATTTAAACGTATTAAACCATTTTCCCCTGCTTACAGTAGTGTCATATACATTTCTCACCTTTTAGGTTCTGGCTCACAGGAGCCCCTGCGACTTTGACAGCTGTCGCTTTGGCTGCACAGGAGACGAATCGCCCTCCTTTTGGTGCCAGAAGAAGCAGGAAATTAGCCAGGTTGCAAGTTGAAAATCTGCCACGCCGGTGCTTTGAATCCAATATGCCACACCTTCCAGCGGGGGAACTGGAAATTGCCATCCCGGATCTGTGTTCTAGGCGGCTGCTTATGCCGAACCTCCGCACACTTTGTTCACTATTGCCTTACAAAGAACAAATGAAATGGGGATTGAAAGCCAGAGAGATCCGAAGCAGGACAGAGCTCAGCAAAAGAATGCGGCTCTATTCTCGCAAGGGAAATTATAAAAAAGTTCATGTTCACGGTTACCATCCACATGACCGACAACGACCAATGGAAAAACCGAACAACTCATAAAGTTGTATTGCAAAGTTGTAAATTTTCATAAACAACAACGGATTTATGGCCTTTTCCTCATCACTAAGAAGAGGCAGGTCTTAGAGAGGCGCCATCTTACCGAAGAGGCAGCCCTAGAGTTTTTTAAAAGACCTGGACTTTGTACTAATTTTATTAAAATTACAATTAGTACACTGACCAGGAACGGAGTGTAGTAGAAAAAAGGGAACTTCAGCGCAAATGATGCTCTGTTTCTACCCGTATTTATCCAGCCGAATAAAGGCAGTTTTCGGGCTAGATTTTTAATTTTTTAATTTTTGTTTAATATTGAAAATATTAGATCTCATTGACATTACGTGATATCTAAAGCAGGGGGATTTTCCCCCATTTTCTTGCCACCGTGATGCCCTCCGTCCCCCGAAAGCCGCACGAACAAATAACACACATACCCGACCAGATCATTTACACTTGGAAGTTTTGCATTGCACTTTCTGTTCATTACAAAATATTATTTCACCGTATGCGATTTCGGCTTGACCGCCGATCGCCTGGACTGGGGTTATGACTGCAAGAGGACACGGGAACACGGTAGAAGGAAGCCCTCCCATAAAGAAGGCTTTCCGCTTTATTAATCAGCTGCGCTAGGGAAAAAAAAATAGAGAAATGGACTAATTTGTGTCAATTCATCACCTTGGATTTTTTCCCCCTCCTGATTATCGGGGGGGGGGGGGGGGGGGAAAGGGTTTAGATGGCCTAATTTCTTTACTTGTCTGTGTAAATAATTTTTTAAGCTTCCTTCGAACTGGTTCCTTAATAAAGAAATACAATTCATTGTCAACAAGCATATTTATTTTCTGTGTAACATAAAACACATTTATCGTGGGAGATAATTGAACACGGTATCACTTCCAAAGAGAGTTCACAGACATTTTTTTCCCCACTTCCAATACTTACACGGCATATCCAAATGTTCACAACGAACACATTGAAACACATTGTAACATACAATTTTTGAATAAACTTTAGCCAAACCTTCAAGACGGATTTATACAGAGTTCTTAACAATACATCATGCTACAAAGTTTCCAAATTACATACTTTCCAATTTATGACATGATCTTACAAATGAGCTCCAAGACGAATATAAATGACAAAAAAAAAAATACAATATCTGCTATTTTAAGAAAATTCACGGTATTACATATTAACATATTTGGATAATCAGGACTAATATTTTGTGGGGTTTTTTTTAAGGTGATTTTTAAAGGTTCAAAGAACACTTTCCGCTATATTAAGATCAACCCAGAATAAGAAAATGGCCTTTAGCAGAGGCAGCCGAAGGTAGAAACCAACGGGAGATATTAAACCGCTTTGTACAATATTGGTGTGTGTTTGCTTCCTCACTCGGAATAGTAAAGAATCGAGAACAAAGATACATTGCAGCATATGGTTTTCATTTATAATTGCTTAGGAATAAATATATTATTTTAAATTTAAATATATTCAGACTTTCCGGTACCAAATTCTATACCAAAGCTATTGATGCGTGCTTTTCGAATGACTACACTTACATTTCTAAAAGCATTTTGCGATTCACATTAGTAATCTTGTAACATCCTTTTGACTACTAAAATACAGTATACTTTCGAAGATAGGTAGGCAGAGCAAGATATATAGGTAGGTAGTCTGGAAAATAGGTAGTACAAATAATTGCTGTAGATTGTAGTGGTTTGTGGAACATTTCCCCCCCACACACACTTGCTGTTTAATCTTTTGTAAATGTAGCTGTTAGTTATGATACTTTCCTAACAACAATTAAAAAAAAAAAAAAAGAGAAAACAAAAAGAGAAGTGCAGAGCTACTTATTCAAAATTAGGTAGTTTTTCTTAATGTGAGCCTAATGCACTTTTCCCCTTACACATGACTGAGACTATTGAATCAGGTAGTTACTTCGGAAGGTCACGGTTTGCTATCTGTGCAAGTAGCAGTTCTCCCACTGAAATGTCCCCTGGAGACACCCACCCAGTTTTGGGTAAATGAAGAAAAAAAACCAAAAACCAAAAACCACGAAACAACTAAACCCAAATGATTGTAGGATGCTCTTAGGGTATACTACCGAAAGGTTCGGCACAGGGTAGGTTTGGGGAGTACGGGAGAATGGAGAGTAGGCTGGAAAGCCATCCCAAGAAATGTTTTCATGTTTGCAAATGCTCGCTTGCAATATGATTATTAAAGGGAATTGATTTTTTTTTTTTTAATAAAAACACTGAGTCTCTCTTTTTTTTTTTCCTTAAAAGGGAACTTTTCCAAATGTCATGTGCATACACTATTCTAAGAGATCACTTCCTCGAGTGGGACTCCTTAGTCCTCCTCCTCTTCGTCTTCTTCCACTTTCTCGACAGAAGCTGCTGCTGACGTGGGCTCATTGGGAGCCGGGGCGCTGGAGCTCTCCTCCTTGTGCTCCTTCTTCCACTTCATCCTCCGGTTTTGGAACCAGATTTTGATCTGCCTCTCTGTCAGGCAGAGGGCATGGGCGATCTCTATCCTTCGCCGCCGAGTCAGATAACGATTGAAGTGGAATTCCTTCTCCAGCTCCAGGGTCTGGTAGCGGGTGTAGGTCTGGCGCCCTCGCTTCCTATCGGGACCTGAAAACAGGCACACATGCGTCCAGGAGTTAGACAAGAAGAAAGGTGGAAAGTCTTCTATTTTTATTTTTCTTGTTATTGTTTTTAATAAATAAATAAATAAACAAAAAGCGGCCGAGCCAGAGTGAACGATCACCCTCTGACTTCGACCTGCCCCCCCACTTTGCCCTAACAAAGACATTTCAGCCACACGACCTGCCCTGCTCAGGCAGGGCAAAAAAGAAGTTGCTCGAGATCCAGAAAAAGTGGAGAGAAAGCATTCAGGAGTGGAGGTGGGGGAGGAAATTGCTTTTGGGAGGAGGAACTTTCCCCCCAGGCGATGTATTTCTCTAAAACCTTCCAGACTTTCACGTTTCGCAAGGGGAAATAAAAAGTTGGAAGGCTGGGCTGTATTTATTTTATTTTAATGTCGGGGGCTGCCCCCACCCCTCCTGGATCGTAAACAATACATCGCATTTAGTTCCAGAAGAGAGCTCTCCTTTTTCACACACACACACACACACTCGTACCCTAACACACACACACACCCACCCCCCCTTTTCCTGTTTAGTACATTTCTATAGATCCTTATCTCCGTGGAAAGGGCAGGGGGGACGAGAGTGGCACGTCTCGGCAACGGGGGCTGGCAAAGTCCTCAACAGCCCGTCCCCTAGTCCTAAACGCCCCTGTCCCCTCCGCCTTCTCCAGCGAGAGGGATTTTTTTTCCCAACTTCGACAAGAGGGCAGGGGAGACGCTTACCCGTGGGGGCTCTGGGAGCCCGCAGACAACTCTCCGCTTTTCCATAGCAAACAGCGCAAATCAACTCAATGCTAAAATTCCATAGCAAATGGAGTTAAATAAATTTACGAGGCTAGAACCCATTAATTGGGCAATAAAAAGTTTTATGATACTCATTTACATACAATGCCACGGGCTTTCTACGCAATGGCGCCTCGGCTATAATTAAAACCATAAAGGCTGTGCTGACAGTAATCCTGGCGACACGCTTTGCCTGGCTGCCACGGCTCCGAGCCCTCTCCGCTCGCCCCTACCTGAAGACCTCATCCAGGGGTATATCCGGAAATTAGGCTCAGCCTGGTTGTGCAGGTTGCTTTCCTCCGCTTTCTCACAGCTGGGTTTGGTTAGCTCATTGCAGAGGACGGGAATGTTCTGATCAAAAGAGGAACAATGCAGGTTGTAGGCATCAGAGCCCAGGCTGTATCCGGAAGAGAACGGGCTTTGATATATGGTACTGTTCACATTGTACAAGCCGGGCATGGAGGAGGCGAAGGCACCCGCGCCTGGTCCATAGCCGCTTCTCTGGGAGTTGCTTGCAAAGGAGCAAGAAGTAGGCTCCGCATTTTGGAAAAGAGAAGCCCCCGCCGTATATTTGCTAAAAAGCGCATTCACATAATACGAAGAGCTCATAATTTTGACCTGTGATTTGTTGTCCGGCAGGCTTCAGTGTCGGTTTTACGAGGTAGCGTGATATATGATAACATTACACCCCCAGATTTACACCAAACCCCATTTTCTTTTGGACTGAGCTGCCTGGAGCACGTGACGGGTCATATGACGCCGCCCGCCAATCCCCGCCCGCCTCACAGGTGGTGCCGGCCGGGGCCCGACGGTGCCCGGCCATAGACGGGCCGGGAATGCCGGGGATCCGCCGCCGCCGCGCCCGGCAGCGCCCTCCAGCCGCCGCCGCACCGGGATGGGCGGCTGGGGGGCGCTCGGCCCCCCAGGGGAACACGCACGCACCGTGCGGTCCTTCAGACGGACCGGGGGTGCGTTGCGGAAAAAAAAAATTTAAAAAAAAGTATATATATATATACTTATATATATGTACATATATAAAGGAGATGGCTTGTTTTATTCGTAAGGGAAAGAAGCAGGCGGTAGCCCCGCAACGGAGCTTGGGAGGGCACTCCCCACCCCGATCCCGACGGGCTGCCGAGCCTTGGTAATCAAGGCGCTCCCCAGCAGTCAGCCGAGGGAAAAAAAAATTCACAGGCACCATCCCCGTGGAAAGAAAAAAAAAATCAGCAAACCCCAAAACAAGCACCACCACCAAACCCACAAAAATACCCACACCAAACAAACAAACAAACCTCCCCCCCCAAAAAAAAAAAAAAAGAGTATTTAACTTTCTGAACATCTCAAGAAGAAAAAGCAAAATAAACCAAAAACCCTGAAGTTGAAGAAATCGCCTACAAATGGCTTCAAATCACCGCGCCTGTTTACTGTTCCTGTTTACCTTTCCACCCTACATACCTTGCAGTCCTGAGCGTGAGGCGGCAGCGGTACGCTCGGATGACGGCGAGCGTTGCTGCTTTTCTAAACACTGATCTCCCCAACAATGCGAATGGCTCTCCATTGAGGATGCTGCTTCGTGCCCTTCCTTTAAACGGATCGTAAAATGAGTTTCCTTCCCTCAGACAGGGAGTCCTGGTAAAGACAGCTTTTACTGCCTGCCTGTATTGCACATCATAAACTGGAAGGAGCACAATGGAATTGCCCCGGAAATTCTCCTTTCAATTATAGTTTGGTGCCCCATGTACAAAGACTTTCTCACCAGTTAAAATTGTTCTTGGCGATATTTCGCACGGACCCTAAACTTTATGTTTTGTAAACGTGGGACACTCTCTCTCCCCATACACACCTCCAACACATACATGCACACACACCCGCGCAGCCTTTGGGACTCTTTATGCGCGGTTATTACAGCCCCATGAATACAGGTTACTGTACAGAAGCAAGTAAACTCTTTAAAGCCAGATCCCTGAGATATTAGTGCTCCAGAGCATGCAAATGTGGCGGGTGTATGTAGATATTTGCGAAGTGTTATGTACGTGAAAATGCAGTTATTATTCGCAGGCGTCAGGGAGAAGCTGGCGAACGAGTCCCCTTTGGATATTTCTTCCAATTCACCAATATTAGACAATATCCCTGCGGTCGCAATCGTGATGAGGGAACACGCCGGCAGAAGAGGCTGCTGGAAAGGAATAAAGGCCCAAGTTAAACGAATGCGATGCAAACAAGACGACGACCAAGAAGATCAAAGAGACTGAAGTAGATGACATTAGACCAATAAATTGCTCCTCTGGTGACAACATACCAAGATACAAGAAGAAAGAAACAGCAAATATAACCAATGTCTAGACTTAAATATGGATATCGTAGGACCGAATAGATTGTCTGTATAGCTGTATTTCGAGCACTCTGATTCTGTACAATTTGCACTTTCATATAATTTTCTTCGTGTATGTGTGTTTACCACCACCACCATTTAAAATGTATTTTGCTTTCTTTTTTTTTTTTTTTTCCTGCCAACCCTTCAGATTTCTCAAAAAGTCTTTACTGAATAAACGCTAAGAGGACCCCTAGACATGGGTCCCCGCCACCTTGTTTACTTCCCCCACCCTCTGCGAGTTAGGTATAACTCTGCTTCAGAAACAGCCTCTGAAATCTCTCATTTGTCGCTCACAACATTAGATTAGATCCCCGCGTCTGTAAACGCACATTTCATTTGAATTAATTTTTTCCAATCGGGGAAACAGAGAACGGGCGCAGATTTCAAAGTTTCGGTCACTGCAATATTCTCAAACGCTTTAAAAATAATCCTCTAGGAAGGATTAATTGTTTTGGTGCTTGGTTTATTTATTTTTTTTCTTGTGAACTTTGGACTACCTCTCTTTGACTCTCAGCTTTTCCGGGAAGTAAAATGTAGTGATAAAACGGTGCTCATAAGTTATAAGCGACCTGGGAGCACTACATGATTATGGCTTGTGTACTAAGCAGTATCTTGATGTGATTCATACTAGAGAAGATTTTGTTGGTTTGGAATCTGTTCTCACCATAATTTATCCACGATTATAATGGAGCGTGCTGTGCCAAGTTATTACTTAGTATGACAACGCATAAACACTTTTTAATTTCAATGTAATTTTACTGCCCAAGGAAAAAAATTAATCATAATAAGTTTAGCAATGCCATTGTAGACAAACATTTGATAGGAAGGCTGTTGTTAGAAAGCAGGGAGTGGCTGTTAGTCTTTATCCCTTGAAAGACTTAAATTTTTGAAGCAATGCGGGGGAAAAACTAGCTCAGTGCATTCCTTCCGGATCCTAAATTTCGATATAAAGAGAATGCCTTTGATTTAAGGAAATGTAAATAAAACGCAGAGAAAGTAGTTCTGTTACAGAGTACTACTCTGTACTGTAAAAATGCAGCGATTTGTTTAGTTGTCTGGCGTAAACTTAAAAATACAGCGTTCATACTTCAGCTCACATTTTATGCTTCCTTTCCTCCTACATTTATTTTCCTTTCAATCACTTTTTTCTTCCACCTCTTTTGGCAACTGCCATCTGAAAATATTCCACAACTCCCCACTATGCCTCATTCTCAAGACGAGGAAGCCAACAAAAGCAAAGCGGAAAAATAGTAAAACGATTCGAGGAAACAAAATAGAAGGCGAGGGTAAGTTAGGAATGACTTTGAGAGACCCGTCAAGTTTGCAGACCATCATCCTTCTCACATCTGTGTAATATAATCACAACGGGTCCCACAGACCTGAAATTGCTGGGGACACAAGCAAGGCTTTTTATGTGTATGAAAGACAGCTGTTGAAGAATTTCATCCGCCGGTAAATAATTTACAAACGAGATTTTTACGGCGCTGCAGGTTCCCCGCACGGCTGTGTCTCACATAAGCGGGGTGGCCAAGGGCATTGGAAAATCCATCGGTCGTCCCCAGTGCTCTGAGGGTGAAGCTCTTCGGGTGATCTCCTACCGGGCTAAGCCGGGGAGACCCTCTTCCGTCATGACTGAACCCTTCAATTCCCCCTTTCTCCCAATATTTCATTTCATACAATCCCTTCGGGAGATCAGGATACCCTGTTTGCAGGATCAGAGCTTCACCAGAGAAAGGCGAAGGTTTGGGGCAAGAGAAAGAGGAGCTGGCAGCTCCGTGCTAGGGCTCCATCCGTCTCTATCAGATAATACGAAATGTCTCGGTATTTTGAGAATAATAAATGCACGGTACGTCCTTGGTGCAGATCAAGATCTACTTTTGCCACGAGTGCACCGAGCGTGGCTAGGCGGTAAATACCACCCTTAATGGAGCCCGCTTGGAGGGATAAGTGGGGGAAAAAACCTGCGGCAAAAGGGGAGAAAAAGCACCCTCAAACCCACCAGCCTTTGTTAAAACCAAGCCAGCAGTTCCAAGCACAGTTATGCTCCCATAAAGTCGACATTTTAGGAGCTTTCGGGGAGGTGGCCGGGCGCTTGATGGCGGAGGGCGGGCGGGCGCTGTTTCGCGGGGTCACAGCGCCACCTGCCGCCGCCCGGCCGCCACCGCCGCGCCGCCGCCGCCGCCGCCGCCCCGGCCCGGCGGAGCCAGCGCCTCTGCCCGCCAGCCCACGGCAAGATATATGTCCACCTCCCAGCCTGGATTTAAGCAGGGGAAGGCCAATAAAAGGTTGTTATTTCCGCTCTCCCGCTTTATCTAAAACAGCCAGACAAAACAAATGAAAAGGCTTTTGTAGAAAATCTTAATTGTGGCTGGACAGTTGTAAACTCATTAAGAGCCGAATTCCAGACAGTTTGCAGACCCGTCATTTATTACACACTCTTAATGCTGATTCTTTGAAGTTGCCTCTGTCTGCAACAACAGAGGGCGTCCCAGCATCCCCAAATACTGGCTCGGGGATCAATTAGAGGGTTTTTTGTGTGTGTGCGCACCAGAACGAGCTCCTTTTTGCCAATTAGAACTCATCAAATCTTATGTCGGGTTTCTTTCTTTTTTTCTTTTTTCTTTCTTTTTTTTTTTTCCAAGGTAAAGACGAAAGATTTTTTTTTCATCCCGCAGTTCTGCACATCTGTAAACTTCTTACCGGCTCCCTAAGTTTTGTCTTTAGCCCTGCAGCGTTTTACACCCCATAAACGGTTACAGCAGTCATTTTCTTTTATTGCACTGTAGTATGGCTCTGAATTTTCCTAACAACAACTTCTGCCAAGACCATAAGCATGTTCCGTCTTATTTTGCTTTAAATACATACATATATGTAAGGGTACCTCCGTAAAACAAGAAGGATTTTATTGTTATTCGACATATTTGCAAACAAGGGTCAGTGTGGTGCAGAGCTGTGCTGCGATTCGTGTTATGGAGGATATCTACTCTGAGCAGTAAGATGTCCGCCCAAAACATCGGTAAATTTCAGCAAGCTCACAGACTACGCTATTTTCTTTTGTTGCTGAGCTTGATTTGGCTTGGGGCGGCGGGGGAGGGGTAGATGAAATGAGGAGGGGGTGTATGGAAGTCTTCGACTCAGAAGAAAGCAGTTTTCTGTTTTTAAAAATAAATCCTATTTTGTCTTCTCTGCTCTAGACTGTTGCCAGCCCACCTATTTCCCTCGGCTAAATCAGCGAGTAAAATTGACACCATAAATTCTACCACAATTGTCAGTAAAATTTTATCTGTATCTATATCTATCTATAAATACATATATAATCTGAGGAGCTACTACAATGCAACGGGTTGCTTTTATTTGCCCCGGGGCATTTAAAAGGGGAAAAAAAAATCCCAAAAGTGAAGGCAAGGGAAGGAAAAAAGTGAGTGGCGTTTGAAATAACATATTTTGCATGGGAAATTGTCTCTAGAAGGGAATATAAAATTAACGCCCTTGTAAGGCGATCTTTCTCACGGTTTGTGGAAGCACATTTAGTGCTGGACATTTTCTGGTGGAGGCTAATTAACCGTCTCAGCTTAAATGTCGCTGTCTGAGCTGATTTACATTATGGTCCGCACTAAAGAACGTCTCGGACATTTTGGTTTGGTCCTAATTCCACCGCTCCGCCGGCGAATTTACTAAATCGGCGTTAGATCAGGACCGTGCCCCGCAGCCATCCAAAAGCACCAGCTTACCAAAATCACATCCGGGAGGGAGGAAGAAATGCCTCCCCTCAGAGAAGTTATGGCATTTAGGACCTGAATCTGCCCGTTTAGAACGAAAATAAGCCCCATTTTCCATCACCTGGGGGCTGCGTTTATAGAACCGTAGGTTTGCCTTGGCTCAGAAATAATACCGCTCCTCGCCTCCGCAGCTGCCCTAGCCCTGCCATGTCTGCTGGAAGACCCCCTCCTTAATAATGTTAAAACATCACAAAATATAAAAGAATCAATATATTTTATTTGGCAAAAAGTTAAATATCATTTCAACACAACGATTTGGTCAGTAGGCCATGAGGTAACTATTTCAAAATAGACAGTGTACGTTCTTCATCAACATAAATTCCCAGACTTATTTTTTTAATTGATACAAATTTACAATAACCAAATGTAGTTTTTTATAATGTATAATTTATTATCAATAAAATTAACCTTCATTACAATAACCATCAAATAATTCGATTAAAATTCAAACGTAAACCATAGGTAGTTACCCTTTTCACATATACGTATAGCTCCGAAATCTGCTAACTGCTCACTGGTGCAAAAACAATATTTAAGCTAGTCTGTTTACTTACTTTTTTAATATATAGATTATATATACAACCGACAAAGACAGTACTATATATATATCAACTGTGCATACTAAAATGACTTGTTTCATATTTTGAGAACCGTAATTCCCAGACATTCCGGACGAACTTTTTTTCTACTTTTTTTTTTTTTTTTTTTTTTTTTTTTTTGCGTTGGGATATATATATAATATATATATTTTACAATCAAAGGTTAACTGTCTAATTATACAGAAAAGACTTAATACACTACAGAGCTATACTCTATGCAATGTTTATAATAAACAACCTGAGTTCAAATTGAATTCTAGCTTACACCATTACATCCGGTACAGCACCCAAGCACATAAATTGAGTCACAAACATAATTACCACAATAAAACACAGTGTTCAAGTATTAGAGCAGAGATCTCTCTGCCGCGCAAAGAGCGAATAAAATTAACTACGTAGGCTAAACTATACAGTCCGTAAATAGTTGTGCATTATGAAAAGGTAGTTTTTTTCTTTTTTTTCTTTCAATAAGTGAAGAAACAGGTAGATTTATACAAGCCAGTTAAACAGCCTTTTCGTGCTAATGCCCCCTTTTTCTTTCCTATTAGAAAATTAGAAGTCTTACTGTACCTCTCCTGGCACTCTGGCCTCTGTGACAATCACTGTACAATCATAATCAGAATTTGCCAAGGGAAAAAAAATGAGGCCTGGACCCAGACGCATTGCATGGCAGGGCTCGAGGGGAGGATTTCTCTTTTTTGTTTGTTTGTTTGTTTGTTTTGGTTTTAATTTTTTCTTTTTTTTTCTTTTATTTTATGCATTTTTAATTTAACTCGTGTGGTTCCATCATTCGTCCTTTGCTCGATCTTTGTTGATTTTCTTCATTTTCATCCTCCTGTTCTGAAACCAGATTTTCACTTGTCTCTCAGTTAAATTGAGGAGTCTGGCAACCTCATATCTACGGTCCCTAGTGAGATACATATTGAACAGAAACTCCTTCTCCAATTCCAGCGTCTGATGCTTGGTGTAAGGGCATCGCTTTTTCCTGGTGGACCTTGCGTGGAGCCAGTTTGCAGCTGGATTATCTACAACGAAAACAAGAGAAGTTCAGGCTGAGGGGGGGGTGAGGGGTTTGAGGGAGGGGTCTGGGAAGGCAATCCACGCAGAAACTGCCGATTAAGTGTCCCGGTGTTCGTGTTTAGGACGTGGCTCTCCTTTCCCGAGGCACAGAGGATCGTGAGGCACAATGGACTCCAAAATACAGACACATGGAGAGGTCACACGCAACCACACGCGGCAAAGCCCCGTTGCCCCCGCCTTCCCTCGCCTTTTTTATTGTTTCTGGAATACAATTTTAAAATACTTTCTTCTCCCCCCTCTCTCCCTCTCTCTCTCCCCCTCTGTGCTAGATCCCTACCTCCTTCCTGGCCTCCCCACCCCCTTTAAACTGCCAGCACGGGGTGTGACCAGCCAGACTAATATGTCATCGAAATTGTTTCACTTTTTTATTTCTACCTTCTCCCGTGTCATCCCTGGCAAGACCCCGGAAGCTGGAGAGTCAGTCTACAACTGGCATAATTAAACCCTCGCCCTCTTAGGACCCTTATTCGCACGGCGTTAATCGCGATAGTAATCCCGAGGCGCTCTGCCACCAGTTTCGAAGCCCTGGGAGCATCCAGCCTGGGGGTTTCCACAGAGGAGTCGAAGGGGGGAGGGGGGAAATCAAGTCAACGGCGGGGGGTTTCTGCTCTCACACCATCAATAGCCGCCCCGGCCTGAGAGCCGTCTCAAAAAAGATCAGATTCACATTCAATGCTTTCTAGGCACACTGTCCCCGGCGTCTGCCCACGCCTGGGAGCGCGGCGAGGCAGGGTGATGTGAGCACGTCCCGAGGAGTTTGCTGGGGTGGCTGGAGCAGGGGTGGGCGGCTATTGCATTTCTCTCTCTCTCTTTTTTTTTTTTTTTAATGTTTGTTCAAGTTGCAGTTGTAGAGTGAGTTTTTGTTTTCCTTTCAGCCTGGAAAGCCAGAGCCGTCCTAGATCCCGTTCGAGCCTGAGAAAGGCAGCGCTGGCTTTTGCAGATGGCAGGCTGGGGCGAGCTGGCGCAGCGGCGGCGGCAGCAGCGGCCGGTGCTCGGCCACGTAATTAGCCCCAGCGCCTCGATACCTCCCCGCGGCCAGCGCAGCGCCCTGAAGTCCATTACCCTCGCAGTCCCACTTACTTGGATCGATCTGCGGTTTCTCTCCGTTTGCCTCACTTTCTCCATTGCTTTCAGAGAATGCGCCTTCGTGGCTTTGCTTATCCCTATCAACTGGAGGAGAACCACAAGCATAATCAGAGAGAGACAAAGTGTGAGTGTCAAACGTGGTACAGTCAGCCCTCCTGGCCGCCAGCGGTTCAGGTTTAATGCCGTAATGCCTGCTGGTAGGTAACCCGGGGAAAGACAAGGAGCCCGGCACAGGCTCAAGCCACGAACGCATGTACCTGCCGTCGGGCGGTGCCACGGGCGCCTGGTGGTGCGCGTAGGGGTGGTAGACGGCGGGGGCGCCGGCGGGGTGCGCGGGGCTCCAGGGGGGGCCGAAGACGGGCGCCTTGGGCTGGAAGCTGCAGGGGGCCAGCTCGGGGTGCTCGGCCAGCGCCGCCGGCCGCGGCGGCGGCCCCAGCGGGGCGGGGGCGTAGCGGGGCGCCGCCAGCTCGTCCCCCTCCGGCACCAGGAAGGAGTCCACGTAGTAATTGCTGAGGGTCCCGGGAGCCGACATGGCGGGCGGGCGGGCGCGGCGGACCCGCCGCGGTTCGGGGCTGCGGGTTTCACGTAACAACTTGGTGCGGGCGGGGAAGTAGAGTCAGTAATAAGTTGGGGGCAGCGCGGGCGCCCATTGGCTGCGCCAGTCACGTGGCGAGGGAGCAGAACAATAAAGTATAAATCAGTCCGCGGGCTATTAATGGGTCAGTGTTTTCCAGCCATAATTTTTATAGCGAGGCCATATGTTTTTATGCAAAGGGATATTTGAGTTATACGGTGGGGTTTGTTTTAATTGCGGCCAACTGAGATTAAAAGATCAGATTCCGTATTACAGCCCCCCTTCTCTCCTTCTCTCTCTCTCTTTCCCCTCTCTCTCTTTATTTTTTCGTTTAAGCGGACTATTTTATATCATAATTAATCATCCCATCAGTGGGTCGTGTTCCCCGCGAAAAAAGAATCCCACCACCCTTGTGATCGGAGACCTTCACATAAAGTGATACAATAACTGAAGCAATAAAAAAAGCAAAATAACAGTTGCGGTATACTGTATTTAAACATACATTTATTATATTTCATAAGGAGTTATTGTTTCGGGAGCCACGGGGTTGTTATTAAGTCAGTAACTATGAGCGCGCTCATTTGCATCGCTGTGTTTCTCAGCAGTAAAAATTTACGAGTGCTTGGAAAGGTTAAATTATACTGTTGTGTTTAGTTTGGGAACCCACTGTAAATAATACCGTTCCGTTCGGCTCAGAGCTGGCAGCGGAAAGTCAAATTCAACGTATCCCCTTTCCGAAACCGCGGCTCAGAGCCGGCCCTCCCCGCCCGGCCGGAGGAGGACAGGGGCAGGCGCTGGCTCGTTACTTAGGCTGGCCCGCACCAAACTGCACTTCACCACCCCACCCCGCAGGGCATGGCGCGGCAGTGACCGAAATACCCTCCTCGTCCTCCCCGCCGCGCCTGCCCGACCCTGCCCTTGGACCGGGGACCCCTCGCCAGGCCGGGGAAAGGAGCCGGGGCTGGGCGGCTCGGCTGCGGCCGGAGCGGAGCCGCCGTCGGGACCGGGAGGGAAGGAGCGCGGGCAGAGCCGGGCGGCGATATTTATCACGACGATTAATTCTTCAACTATGCAGGGAAGCAGCGGGGGGAAAGGGGAGAAAAAGCCCCGTCTCCCCGCTGCCGAAAGGCACCCTGCTTCTCCGGGCGGCTATCAAAGGGGCGTTCGCAGTCGGCCGTCCCGCATTCTGGTGAATCAAATTTATGTGCAAATATAGTTATTTATTTGCTGGCACCTCCTATGACTGCAAGACACACGCTAGCGGCATCGGAAGCCAAGCGGAGGGTTACAATCCTCCGCAGAAGGAGGGGAGGGTGCGCGGGGGAAAAGTAAGAGGCGGCCAGATCCAAGTCCAGTGTTAGGAATTAAAGTCGTGGCTGAGCGCTTGGCAAACATGCCTGCGACTCTTTGGTTTCTCTCTGGCGGACAATCACGCTGTTTATCCCCGTGGCTGGTGAAGGAGCGCGGTCACCAGGATGCAGGGGGCACAAAAAATCTCCACGAGAGGCTCAATTTATTCAAAAAATCTTTTATTGAAAATAGAGCCCAGCAAATGGTAGGGACGACTGAGTAATAATTAAAATCGCGTGTAAAGACTGTGCATGCGAAAGTGTGGTTCTAATTAGTTTTACATCGCTATGTGGGCTGTCTCTCTCCCTCTCTCTCTCTCTCTTCTCTCTTCTCTTTCTTTTTCTTTTTATGTCTTCTCAACAGTTTAATCCGAAATTTTACAGAGGTCCTATTTTAACAATGCTCTCTTCCCCATTCAGAATTACAAAGGTCCATAATGAAACTATTATCCCCCATTAGAGTTCAAAAATTACGGAGCAGTTGCAGGACCTCAATAAACAAGGGGCCCGTTATTTTCTAACAATTTTAAAAATGCAAATAAAGCTCTCTGACTCTTTTTTTTCCCCCGCTATTATATAGACCCTCCGTAATAGAAAAAAATAATTGTATTTCTTTCCTGGAAAGACGGAACTCCACGTCATTCGTATTTATTATTAAGAGTCAGCTGTGGTGAAATGTGATTGTAGAACTTCCTTTTTCCATTCAGAAAAAATAATCTTAGCTGCAGGAGTCCTGGATGTTTATACTCGAATTTGGGTTCTCAACTTCAGCAGCGGGTTTCATTTTTTTGGTTCCTCACCAAAACTAATAGCAAATGAATAACAATAACAGTAGCGTTTAAAAGAACGTGTCTGCATTTTTATTTCCCTGTAAAATTCTGTATTTGTTCACTGCCAGCATCCAAGAGGAAGGACAGGGTGTACAGAAAGCAAGAGGCAAAATCTGGCAAATAATTAGACATTTTTCACGCGGTAACGATGCTGATAAAAACGCTGGGATATTCTCCTCTTTTTTTGTGCGGTTTTAGATCCATTTACAACCAAAGTACAGTTTTCACGCGAGTTACAAAGACGAGTGGGCTTCGTACAGTTTGTGTTGCAAATGCCTTAAGGTTTTGGTGCCTTATACGTTCGGAGGCAAAAGACTCCAAGCAGGGCAGAAACAGGCGTTCATGTAAAATTGCTATATGAAACCGGAATTCCCAGGAACGAAGCACTGATGGAGCCATTGTGTCTGAATAAAAATACTCCTCCATACCGACATAACCGAATTAGCAGAGCTCCCATTCGTCTAGCTCTGACCCCCGGCTGCAACAGGAAGGATCCCATCGGTTTTCAAGCGAGAGACATCTGCAAACTCTGCTTCATTAGCTACGCACCAAGGAGGCGCGGAGTATACTCGGGCGCGGGGCAGAAATCCGCGGGCGTTGGCGACCTCTCCTGAACGGGAAGTTCAGGATCGCTTTTCCCCAGGGTTTCCTGCCACTGCAGAGCTCTCTGAACCAGTGGTGCTATGAATGCACGGAGGGGTTTTGGCACAGTGAAGAGAAAAAATTATTCAGAATTTAGGGGAAGCAGTCCAAAGTCAAGATGAGGCGATTCAATTGGGAATCAAAAGGGCAGAGGCAACAAACGCCATACAGGCACGCACAGTCATAGGCACAGTAAATACACTCCCCGAATGTACACAGCCCCAGCAGATAGCCCGTCAGACTCACAGTGTATGCAGAGACAGACACAAGCACTTAAATTTGGCTGCAATGCAGAGCTCTGCTCCTGCCCCGGCCGGGGACATCTGCTTCTCTAGGGATCGGTCTAGCTAAAATCCGCTATCCAAACTCTTTTGAGCCCCTGCAGCCCAACCTGGACTTTCCAAAAAGTTTATAGGTTTTACCATTGTTATTTTTTTAAGGAAAAATAATCACGACTCCTAAAATCTTAAATAGAAATAAATGCCCAAGGAGTGAGTTCTCGGTCCTTTCCCGCACCCTCCTTTCCGCCACGGAGGGTGCCCGGCTCCGCGGGTGCGCCGGGGCTGGCTGCCGGCGGAGGGCTCGGCGGGAGCCCGCCCATAGCCCGCGGTTGCGCTGCGGACACAAAAGGCGGCGGTGGCGGCGGCGGCAGCGGGCCCGGAGAGGTCGCTGTTGCCCGTTCCGCCTCCGCGGAGAGACCGCGCCGCAATCGTGATCGTAACCGAGGCCTTGCGGGCCGCGGGGCAGCCGGCGCCCCCGGGCAGCCCCGGCGGAGCGGGCCCGACGGGCGGCTACACAGAGCCGGCGGAGCCCTGTGACAGACTCCGGCAGGCACCAGCCACCCCACCGCGGGGGACGAGAGCCGCCGGCGAGGTCGGCACCCCCGCCGCCAGTGGGTCCACCCGACCGCGGGCGCTGTGCTCCGGGCCCTTGTTTTTGATGACGCGTGGAGCGGGGCCGGCAGATTTGAACTCTCCCCACCCCCTCCCCCAGGCACGCTTTCGGATCTCTTGTTTTTTAATAAATCCAGGCTGAAAAATAAAAGCGTCCCCCCACCTCCCCCGACCCCCCGAGCTCGACCCACGCCGAGCGGAATGCAAAACGCACCTGACCTTGAATGCAGCCAACGAGATACATTAAAAACCCGCAAGCAGGCAGGGACTCGCTTAGGAGCTAGCTAACCTTGAAGAACTTGTCAAGCTTCCCCCCTCGGCTGCCGTGTTTATCTGAGGAATCAAAGGAGGCTCCGCTGCAGATGGGAAACAATGGCATTGGGACTTGACGCCTACAGTTCACTTCAGCGCTAAGATTTCTTCGGGCAGAATGGACCCTCGCACCAAGCATACCTGGTGATGATATCAACTGAAGTAATTAAGGCAGTTTCGTGCTGTAGAGAGAAAGGTGGAGCCCCAACAACATGAAACTACCTAAACCACAGAGCAGTTCTCAGGCGCTAATTATTACTTTCCCCATTGCCGTGGTCCTTAACGCAAGGATCCCGCTACGAAAATAAAACCAGAAACGTGACTAAAACATCCCTCTCTCCCTCCCGCCCACCCCGCCGGCACCCCTCCGCGCCCCCCGGCCAGCCTCGGGTGGGTTAATGAAAACAAGAATAAAATATAATAACAACCACCCACACAAGCACGCGCGGGCAGCTTTCGCCTTTCCATGCAGATGCAACCGGGAAAAAAAAAAAAAAGCCCGTGCACGACAATGTTACATCATGAAAAGCTAACGGCTCCCAAGAAGCCCGGGTTCAAAGTCTGTCCCCCCCTCCTCCCGGCATACATATACCCTTGCAAGGAAGCATTAGCTGTCGCTTTTCTTCCAGCCTTCCTTTTGCCTTCCCATTGTGCGAGACTTTGTGCAAGCTAAACATGCATCAAGGAAGGGAGGATGCTAAAAAAAAAAAAAAAAAAAAAAAAAAAAAAAAAAAAAAAAAAAAAAAAAAAAAAAAGGCAGCTGGGTGAAATAAGTTCTTCCACATGCAACCAGGTAGGGAATAGCCTTGTTTGGAGGGGCCCACTGGCAGGGAGACAAGACCTGGGTCCCCCCCTCCCCATGAGCTCACCTTTACGATTTCTTCTCAGCCCTGAGATAAAGCTAGCATTTTGTCAGCCTCTTCTGGAGTTAAAGATCTCCGCACACTTGTAGGTGTTCGATTAAAAAAAAAAATCGTTTCCCTTCCCTCAAGAAATAGCAATTTGCTTCCTCAGTCTATGCAGCTCCTCAGTCAACTGAAACCACTCGTTCAAGACAGCAACAATCCAGATATACTAGCAAGTCATAAAACTGAACAAAAGCCGACAAACCTTAGAGCACCATCGCTATATGGCCCAGACAAATTACGACCGTCTAGGTAATATTTAAATAGATTCCTAAAGTAATTGCAGGGGGTTTAGGCAACTATTCCTGTTGTAAAAGTTCTCGAAGACATAAAGTAGAACCTGAGGATAAACAGTCACAAAAAGAGGTAAAATTAAAAGGATTCATTCCACGTTTTTTTATTCTTCTATGAGAACATAAACATCGTCTTTTTCACGCACAGCAGCATTACAATATTAATTTATTCCGATTTAAGGTAAGAACTAGATATAGCTAGAACTAACATTTATAATAACAATATAATGCATTTGCTTAAAACAGTATCGGCATTTTAATAATAATAGACATTTATCCATATCTGTATTTATAGCTTTTCCCCTTCTTTCTTTTTTTCTCTTTTTAAATTTTTTTTTCACCCATATGTTTGACCCTTTAATGCATATAACTTCACAGTATAAAGGAAGACACGTTCTCCCTTGCAATCTCAGACTCTGGCTCAGAAAGTCCATCTCATGTTCAGGATATGTACTTTTCAGTGAAATTAGTGAGGAAAAAAAGTGACTATTTCTTTCTCAAGGGGGAATTTCTGTGTGCTTGTCATGCGTTACCAATGGTAACATTATATATAGACACAAAAAAAATAACTAATTCCACATATTTAAGCAAAACTACATTAAGTAAATATCTACAACCAGCAAGAGAAATTCAGAGGTAAGAGTAATAATTTAGTCCATGAGCAAAACGAACTCTTTTATACCTTTAAAGAGAAGAGATTTCATTTTCCTGGCCAATTTTAAAGCTGTAATAATGACTTTTAAGGTAGAACAAAAAAAAAAATTCTCTTAACACCCGTTCCCATGAAACCCTTTTAAAGCATGCCTGCATTTCATTATTTTAAGTCCTGCTTTTCGAAGAAAAAAGGGGGAGGGGGAGAAAAGGAAAGGAGAGGAGGGAACCCAATATATAGAAATATGGCAAGGCTTAAATTCTTCATTGTGCAGCTACATATAGTCCAAGTTACAGCACTTATATTTTAAAAGAATGTACCTTTAACCAAGATTGTTTAGTTTTCAAAGAGACATATACAGGAAAACCTATTTGCAGCTTCTGAAATCGTATTTCTATGTTTCAAAGCTTAGAGGAACAAATCGGCCCGGAAGAAGGCTGAAGGAAGAGGGGAGGTTCACGCACGGCATTTTGTTCTTTAGTGTGGCTTTAGTCTACCCACCCCTTCACCCCTCAAAGTAGCTCTTAAGAGGTTAAGGACGTAATGAGAGTGTCTAAAATCGTTAATCCATACAGGTGCGGATGACTACAGCCTAGGAAAATGATACTGGCTCTTTAAACCATAAAGACGTGTTTACGGATTCATCAAGAGAAATTAAAGTTGGCTGTGAGCTCCCGAATCCTATTCTCTCTGTTCATTTTCTTCAGTTTCATTCTGCGATTCTGAAACCAGATTTTAACTTGTCTGTCTGTGAGGTGGACTGTGCGGCTGATCTCTAGGCGACGCTCACGAGTCAGGTACATATTGAATAGAAACTCCTTTTCCAGCTCGAGAGTTTGATGCTTGGTATAGGGGCATCGTTTCTTTCTGCCACTTTTTGCCGTGAGCCAGTTAGCTGCATTTTCTCCTTTTGAATTTCCTAGTTTTGAGAAAGTAAAAAATGGACGTTACTATCGAGTCAGAGGCAAGGAACTATGGGGGAGAGGGTGAAAGGAGCATCCATGTGGGCTCGCTCCGCCAGCTGCGGAGAGTTGGAATGTGGGGTATCCTTGTGGGAACCAAGAGCTTCGAAGTGGTTTCCCAAAGGCGCTGGATCTACCTTGGTAAAAACTGACACTGTTCAAAAACCTCCTCTCCTGGCGTGTAGTTCAACTCCGACACCCCAAAACAGGCTTCTATTCTCTCCCTGTTAGCCGCTCAGAGCCCACTGTTACCGGGGGCAGCTTGGTGGACGACCTGTAGGCTGATTTCCAACTCCACCCCTGCCACCTGCCTCCAAAAAACCAAAGCCTGTGGATGCGAACTTTTTAAGTGTGCTATGGAGGTGGAAAACAAGGTGAGCTGGGGAGCCGAAGCCTCCCTGCCTTTCGACCCTGCCTTTCCAGAATGCTTCACCGCGGCCCTCTCTTTTCCTTAGCATTTCAGAGAAGAAAAAAAAAACCAACAATAATAATAATAATAAAAACATCAAAGATGTTCCCCACTGGCTGGGAAAGAGGTAACACCAATCCCTTGGTGGCTCAGAGTTAGTGGTTTGGGGTTGGCTCTCTAGTAGTTTTTCTTTTTCTTTCATTTTTTTTTGAATATTATTTTCCAACAGTGCGCTTGAAAGGAATAACAGGGCGTCTGAAATGCGAATGGAGAGAAGCTCCTGAAAAGTCTGCCGCCCGGGGAAGGGGAGTTATTTTTTGCCATGGGGACCCGAAAGGGAAATAAATGAGGAAATGTATAAATAACAGCTCTGTTATCTAGTGTAGACGCTGAAGGATATTCGCGGTTGCATTCATCAGTCTAATTTGATAGCAGCTCATAGATGGCACATTTCAGCGCGGCTGTTATTTCGAAAAGCATTCTGGATCGTAAAATATAACTTACCGTGTTAATAGGTTTATTTATTGGCACTGCCTATTGCTTATTTTGGATGCTTCACAAACATCTCTGTTATCTGGTAGGCACCTTCACAACACAGGGGAAAAAGTGATCTTGTTATTTTATATGTTTAAGTAGCATGCAGGCTAAAGTTGCCCATTGCGGAGGCTCTAAGGATTTTAAACTACAGGACGGACATTAATTTTTACGGCAACCCCATGCCCGAATATTACAAAGTTCAGGAGGTCAGTCTGAGCAGCGCTTCTTGGCAGCCCCGTGGGGCAGCTGGGATCCTCCTTTCGCATCGCGATGCCACTATGATCCTCAACAGTTTTTTTTTTCCTTTCTTTTTTCTTGCTTTTTAAATCATCACTACCGCCATTACTATCATCATTCGCTTACCTACGGGCTCTTTCTCGGGAGAAGCTTTGCTGCTCTCTGACGGAGCTGGAGAGAGCTCCTCTGCGGTGGAAGATGAAGCCTGAGTCTCGTCCTCCCTATGGGAGACGCACGCCAAGGGGCTGGGGGAGCGTTCCTCGTCCTCTTTCCTCCCCGCGTCTGGGACAGGAGGCAAAGATGGAGGTGTCTGGAAGCGGCCGGGGGGCTGCGGAGGGAAGGGGGCAGCCCCGGCCGGCCCCGCGCCGTAGTTCTTGGAAGTGCCATAAGTCTGGGAGAGGCGGAAGTAGCCCGGTACGGGAACCCCGCCGCCGCTGCTGGCCGGGCTGACCTCGGCACTCAACCGGGGGAAGGGAGCGAGGTCTGTGGCGCCCGAGCCCTTGGGGCATTTCTCTGAGTCATAGAGGCAGTAGGAGCTCTCCTCCTTAATGCTTGGAGCGAAGGAGCACGAGGTGGCCTGCTGGCTCTCCGGCTCTTCCATGCGACAGGACCGGGGGGGCTCTAGCCACACTTCCATCCCTGACACGTAGGAGTGCGAGCTGGGGACCACGCTTTGAGAAGTACCTTCATTGCGTTTGCTCAGAACGGGGAAAAGTCCGCAGCTTTGCAGCCCGTAGGACAGATCGGACGCCTGTGGCAGGTAGATACCACTGTTGGGATAGTAGCCGCCTCCGCCTCCGCCTCCGCCTCCTGCTCCTGCCGCTTCCCCTCTGCCCGAGCTGATCAGGGAGTCTACCAAAAAAGAGTTTGCAGCCGGGTTCTCGGAGCATGACATTGTTGTGGAATAATTTGGCGAAGGGAGCAGATAGCCCTTTCTGGCTGACATTTCTTGTGCAAAACATGCTGAATATGATGAGAGATACCCCCGCGCCACGGCAGGCTGCTGCAGCCAATGGAAGCCCGGGCCTCCCCAACAACCCCTCCCCGTCTGGTTTCGTATGCACAGAGCTGCTCTCAGGTCGACCTCTGAATTTGGAAGATAGATGTATATTAATGTGTAATATGGATTTCCATACGCACAGACGCGCGCGCTTCGACCACATGGGCGAGCGTCTGCGCCCAGGCGGGAGCCGCGCTCCCGGGAAGGGGAAGGAGCGGGCTGTGCTGGTACTGGCTCCAAGTTTTGCTCCCCTCTTATCACACTCACCGCTATAAAATAGCCCGGCGGTCCTGATGTTTATTATACCTAGGCTGAAGCGGTGTCCAGATGAAGCTTTTACTATCGCTCCTCTTTCCCCGCGTTTGGGCTTTCCTGCAACAACGTCTGCTCACCTCCCTGCACAGCCTATGTGTCTCACGAAATTAATAAAACCGCGGCTCGCCCGGTGTTTTATGCCCAGGCTCTGCTCATTTTATTTGATTGTCTCGTTTTTTTAAGAAATAAAAGACGTGTTATTGTTTATCACGGATCATTGGAAACCGTAAAGGGGCCTGGTGCCTCCCGCGTTAAACTCCCGAGGAAGGGGGCTGCTTCCAGCCTAAAATCACCGCCACGACGCCAGTCTGGGCTTAATTTTCCTGGAGATAAAATGCTCACTGCTGCGCTGAGGAATCTCTTAGGGAGCAATGCCACTCTGGGAGGATTGATTGTGCGGTTGCAGCTCCTAATGCTTTAGTTAACGCTTGATTCTTCCCGGCGTCTGATTACCATTTAAAATGTAAAGCCAGACATATGTCACAGAAAGAATCCAGACGCGAGCAGTTCAAATGGATCTTCGCAGGATGCTGCGCACCGTGTTTATTGATGTGTTTATATTTGGGCGATCATTTTTATATCTCCCCTCCCTCCCCCTGCATTTGGGTCTTTTCACTTTTCGCCTCTTCAAAAGCACCGTCTCCTTTAAGTAACGTACTAAATAATAGAAGTAAGAGTAACTAGATAAATTCCGAGATACTAGACAGCCTTGTCCAGTCAATATGCAATTGTGGCGGAGGTAGCAGACGGATAGCAGACAGGCAGGGACGCAGACAGAGAGACAGATAGATTTCTTAATGAAATGCTTAATGATTGCTTGCTTTCACTTCCATCATCTCTCGCTTGTGCCATTTTGAAGTCGCCTCACTGCCTGGCCCGCGGAACTAAGGGCACTTTAGTTCAAGGGGAGCCTGAGGCTACCCAGTTCTCGCTGCCCATCCCTGAGGAGCATGGCTCGCTCCTCTCTTCCACACGCCGCCGGGAGAAGCAGCCATCGGCCGGTTTCCGCTTCCAGCAGGGCGGGCGGGTGAGAGCGGCTGCCGCCGGGCGACATCACGGCCCGGGCCGAGAGCTGCTGCCTGGCACACGTCTGCCATGCCCGGGAGGGCGCTGATGGCGGTGGTGGGGCCGCTGTCCGCCGGGCGGCGTGGTGTCGAGGCGGGTGCGGTTCCCCGCATCCCCGGGCGCCTACCCTCGGCCTTCAAAACCCCCCGGGGAGCACTCTTTCCCCCTCACCCCAAGGATCTGTCAAACCCCACGTGGTCTTGTCCTGTAGTGTTTGCCTGCCACGGGGAAATGCTTTTCCCACAACGTGACATTCCTCCCTCCTTGCAACGGGAAGGCAGTGTCCCTTCCCTCGGGTCTCTCCTTGTGCCCTCGGAAAGCATGGGCCAGGCAGGGGATGCTACAACTTTGCAACATCCATAAAACCTCTGTGATTTTTCCAGTGTGATGGGGTGAGCATCACAACGCGATTTCCTTCTGACCGGCCCGTGGGATGCAGTGACAGTGGTAGATCTCTCAGCCTATAGAAACCCTTCGAGCCTTTTTTTCCTTCTCCTATTTCTTCTTGTAGCATTGTTTGTATTTTCCTAACCTGAATAACTCCGCGATGTGTTAATGTGCGACGGACAAACCCTTATCAGATTCCTATGAGGGCCATATCACTACTAACAAAATTAATACCACATAAGGCACCGATTTATTGGCTGGTATACAGGAAGGCTATTATCAATAGGCTTAGCGTTATAAATACAGAACTAAATAAAACGAAACGTGAGCCCCAGCGCCGCCTTCCAAATACATTTCTCTACATAAGTCAGGTATAAAAATTACTCCGGGGAAGTCCGCTCTTGCGGTATGTTTATTTTGCATTTGCCAAATTAAATAGAAATGGATTGCAAACCTAAAAGCCATACGGAACCGAGGAGAAACGCTTGAAATCGTTCCAGAACTGTTTTTAAATAAGCAGCTCCCTTCTAAAAATTGGATTAAAGAGGAGGAAAGTACTATAAAAAGTACACTGTCGTCAGCCGGAAAAAAAATGACTGGAAATGCAACGAAGAAACACGAATTGGCTTCTCCCTCTCTGCAAGCCAATGCAGGGGAATCAGACAAAAGGCACAGAAGTCGGTGAGGATTTTGAAGGTTATCTTTAGCCTCCTCTCCTAGGTTTTGTAGCAGCGGGCTACCCCCTGCCGTGTCAGGTCCTGTGGGTGCTGCCGAGGGGTGTTGTGTTGACCGCAGTGAACAGTGGCGGTTTGATGGTCAAGGCACCGGCTGCATCTAGATCATGAACTCAGCTCGGCGTTGCATTATCTCCGCTTTCTTTAATCGCTAACAAGGCCAAGGCAAATAGTAACCAGCATCATCAAACCCAGTGAAGTAAAACTAATAATGTTCACTTGATTCGTAACTATAAAAGATAATGGTCAATTCTGACTAAACAGAGCTAATTTGGCATGCGTTGGGTGCAGCTACTGCATTACCAGCACTTAACAATGTGTCCCTTGGAACTTAACCCCTATTTAAAAGAAATTTTAAAGAATATTGTGGACGCCAGGGGACGAGAATTACTTTCTTTTTAATTCTACTTCTGTAAGTAAAGCTATCCGAGGGTCTATAAAAGCGAGCAAATAAAATTCTGATAAATATCAAAGCCGCTGAGAAGGTGCTTTGGTGGAGAATCTAAATTCACGGCGTACATAGACAATACTATCAAAATAAAATTTTATTGATCCAAGAAAAATATAATAGATGCATTAATAGGGTCGTTAAGCCATTTTATTGGTTGAACTAAAATTAAAAAACAAGAAGGGAATAAATAAAAACCGACAGCTCAGCCTAAGCAAACTCTGACTAGAAATCTCAAAATGTATCGTGTTAAACCGTGATTTATCTTCTTATTATTGGCCCGTATAACCCAAAAGATCAGCGCTGTTAATCCAGAGACGCATTTTGCGAGCTAATTAAAATATGCTTTTATTTGTAGACACGGGTAAGCTGCAATTTGTGAAAACGTAAACGGCCTTGCAGTCTGTGCAGCAGTGCATGCGCCGCCTATCTGAGAATACAGCCGTGGACTACATTTTATACAGCTCCAAAAATTAATGCGATCAGACTATAGTTATTTAATATTGGAACTGTCAATTGTCTGGAACGTGCGTGTGTGCCAGATTCCTCTTTCTTTTTTTTTTTTTTTTTTTTTTTTTTTTTTTTTTTTTTTTTTTTTTTTTTTTTTTTTTTTTTTTTTTTCTGGATTTGCTCCAAAGAAGGCGGATTTCAGACAGGAGGTTTAGGAACTGCGTCTGTGCCAAGTTAGGTGACAAGTGATGGATCCACTAATTTTATCTTTACTAGAAATTCTTTTACGTTGGTGGTGGTGCTGTGGAGGTTGGGTTGTTTTGGTGGATTATCTTGTTAAAAATTAGGCTGGGATTTAATTTTATTCCAGCCATCCGAAGGCTTGTTCTCCTAACTATGTTTTGTATTATACGTGTATCATTTTACTCATTTGGATTAGAAACATATTTTGCAAGCAATTCTGACGAGCTTCAAATTCTAGTGTGCGGCAGGACAAAATACACCCAAACAAATTCATTAGGGCTTTATTTCCTCGCCATTTTCCGGCACTAGCGAGAACAACGGGTCTTTCTATTGTCCGGAGAGCCCCAAACACCATGCAGAAGCAACAACGGTATCGGGTTATATATATGTGGGGAAAAATACTATATACCCAAGTCCGACTTTTAAGTGTACCCCTTCTATTGCGAGAGATGGGCCACACAGCTCTATCAAGCATTTGAAATTGTAGCCCTTCTCCTTTTTGTAACTGTCTTTCCTCTAAATAATGTCTGGATGCATATACAAATATCTTCTTGTTGTTGTTGTTGTGGTATAGTTTGGCTCTCAGACACACACGTTGGCCTGAAGTTTCGATTTCAGAGCATTTAATGAAAAGACTGTGACCCAAAAAAAAAAAAAAAGGGAGACAGCAAAACACAAACCCAAAGAGCTTATGAAAAAGCCTCCCAGGGGTTTGGATGTGGTATGTGAGCTGAAGTTCAGTACACGATTAATTAAACACAGTGTAGACACTGACTTGGCTTCGCCTCTTCCCTCCAAAACATGCAAACCCAAATAATGTGAAATAATAAACAGTTATTGTAAGAAACAAGCTTGTTTTTTTTAAATATTATCCTATGACCGCGGCCGTCAGTAAACAATTCGTAACCAGAGGGCGCTTTAACTGCTGTTGGGGTCCCTTTGATTTATTCAGCCGAGTATTGAATGGGGCAGGGAAACAACAAGGGGAAAAATAAATATTTGATCAAATATGCGGAGTTTAACTTGACTGGTGTAAAATGAAATGTTGCAAAGGGACCTTCAAATCCCCCTGCTTCTCACGTGGCTTCTCACGTCCTGGCACTGCTGAGGGGAAGTCAAAAGGAATCAACATCCCCGAGCTTTTAATGGCGCATCTTTGATGAAATCGATAGGTTCCGATAATCATCTAAAAGCTGCTCTCTACCGACTGAGCATGTGCTTTTAACTACATTTGCAACAGTCCCCTGTAAGTACAATTAAAAAAAAAAAACACTGCAGGCAAGTCGCATTACTTTACATACAAGACCAAGGACAAAATAATATTTTCATTTTTCCGGACAGATATTTAAAACCCTGTCCTAAGAAACACGTGTATTAAAATATGTAGCCAAACCAGTATCTCCTCCATATAATACCACCTTCCCTCCCGCCCTTCTCAAATGGAGACATAACAAAAACATGTGAAAATTTTATGGGCATGAAAAGTAACCTGGAGTTAGGGATACTCGTAGTGAGGATAGAGTTTCAAAGCTAAAACCCAGAGCAGCCTTGAGCACACGAGAATGTGTGACCATTGTTTGTTTACAGCACATGTGCTGATTAAGAAAAAAAGAAAGAAAAAGAAAGAAAAAGGAAATCGAAATCCAAATCCGGTCTTGCACGAACATTGACTTAATATGCAATCACATGAGTAGTTTTTAGCATAAGTATGTCAAAAGTTGTTTACCACAATCTGTGTCCAGCTGTAAGGAAGTAGACTATCCTTTTAAGTTACCAAACTATAGTTCAAGACTAATAAGATCGTCAGAATTGTCTGTCATTTGCAGACTGTGTTGCCATAGATCTATTTGATTGAAGACACCTACTGTTCCACACATAAATGTCAAGTTTCATAATATTTCCAATGCTACACTTTACTTTTTTTTTTTTTTTTTTTTTTTTTTTAAATAACTGGAAGAAAGCTAAAAGTTCCTCTGAAAAAATATTTCCAGATAACGTGGATTTTCCATGCGGCCGGCCAAAACGAAGAGAAAATAAAAGGTCAACTGCAACGTAGAAAGTTCCTTCTATATTATTTCACATACTAACCACCAACTTTTTGCATCCCTTCCCATCCCTACAGTTCTCTTTCGCGGTGGTCAGCGGTCGGGGCAAGGGCCACCCCAGATAGCAGGGTACTATTCCAGTCATCTCACACTCCTCGCCACTCTCCACGCTGGGTAGATGTATAAAACACTTACCTTCGTGGATTTCCTAACTCAAAACCCAGAGGCTTTAACTCCACCGAGAAGCCCCTGCAGCTCCCCCAACCCCCGGCATCCCGGACGGCTTTTTGTACCGCGGAGCCCAGTAAGTGCAATAATTACCCGTGTGGCTCCAGGGTTGCAAAATGAACAAAGGCCAAGATTTTCTTTTTTTTTTTTTTTTTTTTCCCCCCTCCTTTGCAGGGCTGCTCCCCTCGCCCTGGGCGGCTTTGACATTGATCTGAAGATCGCCATCTTGTGGTAAAGCAGCCCCTAAACCACGGCCGCCGTCCGTCCGCCTGCCTGCCCGCCGGGGCCCCGCGGCAGGACGGAGGGCGGGCGGACTGACGGACGGACGGCGGCGGCGGTGGAGGGCTGTGATCGCTCACCTCCCAGTGTACAAACCTCTGGGCGAACCTCCGCTGCCTTTATAGTGATGCATTTTGTACAGGCGAGCGGACAAGTCACGGACAGTTTTTATGGCCACGATGTCGCAGCAACACAGAGGATGCGATTTTATTGGGCTAGGAAATCCAAACCCCGACCACAGAAACTCCATGCTTTAGATGTCTCTGGGATTGGCTCTGAATACCAGTTAATTTTTAACCAGGAAAGGAAGCTCGTACACTTAACTTTCATTGCCATTCAGCTCTCCATCCGTCCCTCTGTCCCTATCCCACCGTCTGTTCATCCATCTGTCTGTCTCCTTTTAACTGGCATTTCCCCTTGCATACTGGTCAAACAAACAAAGTCCCGTCTTTTCCCCCTCACTTTTCAACATTCCCCTTGGGCAAACGTTGTCTGACTGGGTGACAGTGGTCAACGAAGGCCCAAAGTCAGTAAGTCCTTCACCTCAAGGTTATGGGTGATGTCCAAGCAATACAGAAGTTCAAAGCCAGTAAACAACGGGAAAACAGAATGTGCTTTCTTCTCCTGACTAGGATTAGGGTCAGCATTAAAGATTCAAACACTCTTCCCAAAACACATTTCTACCTCAGCTATTGTTTGGGGGTTTGTGTCCCCTCCTCCCCCCAACTTTCTCCCTCCAGCCCTCCTTCCCCCTTGCCTGCCGCCCGCCTCAGTCCGCCCCCTTCTTGCCGTGGAGATCAAGGACAATTTCAAACAGTCCATTTCCACCACACTGCATGTGGATTTTTTTCCCCTCAAAGACAAAAATTTTCTCAGGGCTCTCAGCTTCTGGCCACATCCATCGGCTGTCTTGGACCTTCTTTTTGGTGCTGGCTTATAAAATGTGCCCCAAATGCTACTGACAAACATTGTCCTGGACACATGTGGTGGGGAGCAAGCAGCGATGGCACATCAAACCTCAAGCATAGGACCTTGCCCTACCAGCATTGGCAGGATAAGGAAAAGGCCTAACACGTAGCGAGCTACGAACACACTTAATTTTCCTTTTCCTGTGACCCACTGAAACGGTGCTCGAACAAGCCTAGGTTCACTTGTTAACTCCAGAGTAGAAAATTTAATGACCAAGTTCACTAAAGAAGAGTAATTCGCCCCAAATGACTGAACAAGGTCATGAGGAATTTCGGGTCCCAGAGTTACACCAGATAAAAGAACATGCAGTAATATAACACCAGAGTAAAAATGTAGTTTCCATTTTTTTTTATTTTCCTTGTGCGCTGTTCCACTGTATACATGCAACCAAATACTTTCGCATATTAAAAGAAAACTGTATATACATATAGATGATACATATTGAAAACAGTGACATCATATAAAGATATTGCATTTTGTGAACTGTGACAAAGAAATTACATCCATTTGATAAATTTATTAATCAAAAAACATTCTTATCATCACTTTGTTGCACATGTAAAGAAATCCCACACCCTTTAGCCCCAAAGGAACAATTAAAAAAAAAAAAAACAAACCAAACCAAACCAAAAAAACTAACCAAGGGGGGAAAATTATTTGAACAAAATAGGTCATGGGTTCTTTTATTTATTATTTACAAGTCTTGTAAAACACCGTTCCTGTATGAAATATACATTCAGATATTCTCAACAGCAAATTACCTTAACGATAGAACACTGTATCCTTTGTAAACTGATATAGAATTTTAAATATTTTCCTTTTTTTTTTCTCTTTTTTTTTTTTTTTAATTGCATTTTTTCACGCTTTGGTTCCTGCAGGGAAATATATATATTTATAGATATTTAAAATAAGTCCGAACAACTCTCCATTCTTTGCATATGTCGACTGGGCGACAAAGTAGAGCTCATGACATTTAAAGTAGACAACGACAAAATTACCATATCTACATTGTTTGGCTTCTGTTTAAACTCCTCACTAATCACCTTTAAACGAACATGTGATCAAGTTATTTTAATGATCCAATGTTAGTGCATTGCACAACTCCAAGTTTCAATTAAGTGTTGTGTGGTATTTGCTAAACTGTCGTTCTCCACAGGTATTTCCTGAAGAAAGTTTGTGAGCCAGAAGCCAGAAGGTTAGTTTGCTTTATGGAGTTGTTTCTTCTAAAACGCTGAAATTCACACTTTTTGCCGTTTTATTTTTAGTATTATATATGATTTGTCTCTGAAAAGATGACAACGCATAGAGTGTTGTCATAAATAAAACGAGAGCTAATTAAAATTTGCTAATTTTATTTTTAGTGATTGTTACTTTACGATATATGGCGAATTTATACCTGATTTTAAAAAGTAAATCATTAAGTAATTCATTTAGTTCTTTTTCTTCCCTCGCCCCCATCCCACACTCCCAAAGGAAACACTATTATAACCATCACTACATCCATATTACAACTAGTCGCGGTTGGCCCCGGGAAGGTGTAGACATGACATCCCTCCTTCCTTTAATTCTCTGTGTGTGTGTGTGTCCTTAAATTCTCATTTCAAATCCGTGGGCAATGGAACACTGCCTCTAACCCAGACATTTTCTGCTAAGGAAGAACAAAAGATTATTTCTCTGAGTTTATATTCTGCAGTGGTCCTGGTTGGGTGAGCTCGACCTAGCAATCTCCAGACAGCTGTTTCACAGCAGCACAGGGGCTAGAAAGAGCCGAGGGTGGGAGAGTCCAGGGACAGAGGGGTACCGTCCCCGCCTGTGCCTGCCGAAAGTGGTGGCAGGGTGAGCCGCAACGCCTGGAAAGGTAAGAGGTATGGATTTTGCACTCAGAGGTGACGTGCGCTTTTAGAAATGGATCCCATGTGTGTCAAAATCAAATCGATTCCAGTTGATATGTAAATATATATATGAAAAATCATCATTGCAGTTCCAGACTAGGCTTACACGTGTGTAAAGCCTTGGATTCTTTTAGTCCTATCAGATACACACCTCCTTCCTCCACATAACCCCGTGGCTTGACCTTGTCAAGGGCGAAATCTGAATTTAATCTCGTCTTGAAAAACACTATGAGTTTTAAAGTAGTGGATTAGCTGAGTAATATTGTAATCGGTCCCTGTTAATTTTTTTTTCTTTCATTCTTCTGTTCTGAAACCATATTTTGACTTGGCGGTCGGTCAGATTGAGCATTCGGGAGAGCTGGAGGCGTTTCTCTTTGTTTATGTAGACACTGAAGAAGAATTCCCTTTCTAACTCTCTAATCTGATATTTGGTGTATGGGCATCTCTTTTTACGCGTACGTTGTCCACCTGTGGAGTGAAAAAAGGCAGAAACATTTGAGACCCGGCGGTGGCCGGCAGCAGAGGCTGAGGAGAGATGGGGGAACACTCAGGCAAAACACATTAATATGGAAAAGATGCGTTTTGCCCCCTCCGGGGTTGGCGTTGGCAGGTCCGAGGCTTGGCGCCAGCCTTTCTCCTTGGCCAGTGCGTGCAGCCCGGGACCGGGACCCCCCCGGCTCCTGCAGCGCCGCGGCCCCGGGCAGCGTGCAGGGCGAAACCCCCGCCGAGACGCGGGAATCAGCCTCGCTTCCTCCGCGGGGAGGGCGGCCAGAGGAAGAGGTGGTGGCGGGGGGTTCCTGCGGGTTTCACGAGCCGGAGGAAAGCCTTTGTAGAGTGCTCCGCCGGGCGCCACCACGCACGCGGAGCTGCCCAGGGAGCGGCCATCACCTGGCTGCCTGCAGCGGGCAGCGCTGCATCGGGCGGGGAGACCCCGCGCCCAGCCCTCCCCGAGCCCGTATCCGCTTGTATCTCGCCCTCGTTCCCTGCCTTAATCCTGTCCCTGTGTCCCGAGCAGAGGAAAAGCTCCTGAGCCCAAGGCTGAGGCGTCTCCTTCTCCCCTCAGCAGGCTATTTTCAAGCACGAGGTATTCTCCTCTCGATTAGCCATTACGGTTTTAAAGTTCATTAAGCAGAATATAAAAGGTTTCAAGGTTCAGGAACTCTTTACATTAAATGTAGCTGCTATCCCTTTAAAAACTTCCTTTTCTGGTACAGTTCATTGTCGAGGTATTTTTTCTCCCGTCTGTATACTAGCTTTGCCTTTTAAAAAGCCCACATAAAAAAATCAGACTTTGACAGATTGAATAACAATTGTAAGTAACAAACTGTTGGACAGGAGGCAACACGTAATTGCCACAGTGCCTTACTAAAATGGCTTCCTTTAGACAAAAAGGCCAGCTTTGGGTTAATTTGCTTTTTTAAATATATTGCTACAGTTCAGGCGGCTACTTTATCTGTTAAACGCTATTCTAGTGCAATCGTTAAAACGGTGAAGGCTTTGAATTCAGTTCCTAACTAGACTTCTGGTGCAACACATGGCTTTTATAAAATCACTGGATTACATTGATATCAAAGGAGTCAGGATCTCCTTTTTTTTTTTTTTTTTTTGCCGAATTTACAGGCACCAAACGAACGTTACTATATTTCGAGAGTTGACCACGAAACTCTTTTTATTATTAATATTAAAAAAGGGGGAAAAAATGGAAAAAAAGGAGAAGGAGAAAGAAAAAAAATTTTTAGGCATCCATTGCCCGGTGGGTATTTCACGGCCAATTTCAGCACTAAACACGTGATCTCGCCTTTTATAACAAAGTTTTGTTGGGGGAAATCTAAAGGCCCTTCATAAACCTTATATGCTTATAAAACAGCATATAAAAATTTAACAGCGGCGGTGCGCTAGATTTCAAGCTGCCTTTCCTAAAAGCGCTCCGGCGCTGCCTTTATACGTACTGGAACTGCCGGATTTCTCCTCATTGTTGCCGGAAGATGACTCGGGGCTGCTGCTGCTCTCCGGCCGCCTCCTCCTCTCCTTCTCCGCCGCCGCCGCCGCCGCCGCCCTGCCGCAGCCGCCCTCCGAACTTGAAGTTGCCGCCGCCGCCGCCCCGGCGGCCGCGGGCGCCTTCTCGCCACTCTTGTCTACCGAGTAGTCCGCCGAGGCCAGGTTTTCCGCTGTGCCATAAGCCGTCTCGAAAAATTGGTCGAAAGCCTGGGGTAGGACCCCGTTCCTGCCCACAGTGCTATAGAAATTGGAGGAGACGTTGGTGCTGGGGTGGTAGACGTTAGCTGTGTTTTTGCCGAACATCTCGCCCATGCTAGCAGTGTTGGTGGCAGGCAGGCAGTCTCTGTGCATGATCTCCTCTGCGGAGTAGCAGTGGGGCAGATTGTTCCTGGGGTGCCATTTACTGGAGGGATCAATGGCATATTCCCTGAAGGTAACTTCTCTCACAGGTTGGACCTGGGGTAGGTTGGAGGAGTAGGAGTATGTCATAGGGCGAGAAGACGGGGTTTGGGGCAAAAAAGAAGGGAGGCTGGAAAAATCAGGACCCGAGACGTAGTAAGTACAACTTGGCAAATACATGTTAGAGGAACAAGGAACACGCTCATCAAAATCCATCATTAGGGCTACCTCGGCTTCTCCGCATTAGCTGAGCTTAACATGATTCTCTAACGCAGCTGCCCCTTTGAAGCGGATCCGTGAAGTAAGAGATGGGGAGACGTAAGCTGACGTGGAGAGCTCTCCCGGCGGCGGCAGGGAGGTGCGGTCACGTGGCCCGACGTTGACATTGACGAGCGGCGGGCCCGGGCCCCGCTCCCTTTGTGGCCGTCGCGGGGGAAAGCAACAGCTCGTCGCCAGCTCCCAGGGGCGAGCCGAGCGCAGGTTGGCCGGGGGGGAGCCCTGGGGGACACACAGCCGCCCTGCCACTGCCCCAGACATAGCCGCCCGGCCCCTGGCACCCTCTGGCTCTGGAGCAGAGAGGCTTATCAATTCCCCCCGGGGTTAGGTGAGACCTTTCTGTTTGTTTGTGGGCTTGCTGGGGCGTTCGGCGGCTCGCTGGAAGGCTCTGAGAAGGAGGGCACCGTAGAGATGCACGCACGGTTTCTTCTGGAAAGCTACTTCCGAGGAGGAAACGCTCCTGAAGAAAACGTCCTTTTTTTTTTTCTTTTTTTTTTTTTTTTCCTTTTTTGGGGGGGTTAGGTTTGGGCTTTCCCCACTCCCATCCAAAAAAAAAAAAAAAAATAAAAGAAAGAAAAAGTCCTCACCCTTCATGGTTTTTCTGGAAACGTTAAGAGGAAGAATGTGTCAGGGTCAAGTCTTTACTAATTTTCATGGTGAATAGATTACATGCTTGCATTCATGTTCACTTCCGAAGCGCTTAGTGTCTTCCTTCCCTTACTTACATATTAACCTCAAATACCCCGCGCGGCTTCAGCCAAGCTGTACTGGAGGTAATTAACAATACCAGGTTCCCAGGACGCAGGTTCTCCCTCCTCACCCCCTTCAAATCGTCCCCTGCCTCATTCGCAAAGCCAGAAAACCAGAAAGCCCTTTAAAGTGCAGACCACGGACCTAAAGACTGTTTGCTGATCTCTCCGTCTCAACTTTGCCGCTAAATACTTGGAAAACCAGTGGATATTGGGCTATCCCGGCTTGACAAATACTCTGAGTTTAATTGTCAGAAGACTAGTTAAAATTATTTGACATACTGTTAACCCCCAGAAACAAACTCGCCGTACCGACATACTTTCCATTCAGCTTCGTACCGTCGCTGAAGGCTGAGACCCAGGGAGACCTATTTCAAAAACATGGTTAAACTTTTACTATTGTTGCATGAAAGGGACGATATAGAAAGCGGATTGTACAGGGCAGAGACCAAAAAGTACTTCTCTGCCAATAAAAATGCACACCCCACCGAACGAGCAGAGCCAAAGAAAACAGAGGAATACGCCAAAGAATACAGCACCTTTTGAGGCACGGACATCCCTAAGCTCTCGGAAAAAATATTTTTTTGCTATTCTGATGCTCGATTTCAGAAAAGAAATATTTGGGTTCCGGGTGGATTTCATCAAAATAGAAAAACAGAACGGCAAAAGGCTATTGTGAAGTCAGTGTTCTTAGGAAATCAGACGTAGTTCAAGATCCATGCCCTCGTGGACTTGGGAGTCTAGTGGAAGGGAAACGAAAATATTAGGGAAATAATATTTGTATTTTCCCCCCTCTTCCTCTACAGTGTTGTGGGAGTATTTATGTATCCGGAGAAAGTTCTCCAGTAAATTCTGGAGATCTTCGGTATTTAAATGTCAACATCGATTTGTTTATTTATTGCTTAGTTTATCGTAACCGACTCAATAACAAATCTAATCATGTTGTGCAGAGAGAAAATATTCTCATTATGTATTTCCCCTACATTACAGTTAACTATTGCGTTTGAATTCAAGCTGTAAATTCAATATTATCAAGTAATTACTTTGTAGTGGAGTAAACTAATTTATTAGCATTAATGTTTATATGCCTTTTTCTTATTTTACAAGGGTTACCGTTCACAAATCAAATGCTCTGGACGTATCCCTGTAATGAACTCTTTATTTTGGTTTTCTGCAAGAACTTCTTATGCTTACTGCATGTCTGATCTGAACTTGAAATTAATGAATTAATCTTCCAGCTTGACACATTTGCTAGAAGGTGAATGGAAAGAGATCGCATATCGTCAAAACCGCTAGCAGAACACTGCAATGTCGTTCAGGGATTGTAAAAGGGTTTGGGGGTTTTCCCTCTCTCTCCCTCTTTTTTTTTTCTTTCTTTCTTTCTTTCTTTTTCTTTTTAGTTGAGGTGGGGAGGGTTGTGCCAGAGCTCTGGTTAGGTTTTTCCTTAACGCTGTAATTTTGCTGGAATTTACTTTCCCCCTAGTTTTTGCGGGGGAGGTGGGAGGGAAGGGTGGGCTGGGGGGTCGGAAGCCCTCTTTTGGTCTCCGAACGTTGGTTATTTCCCCTGTATACCCCACCGTTCAATTCTGTCGATGAAAAACCTCTCCCCACACTCTGCATACACGCAGACACCCCTCCCTTCGAACAAAAAGGAATGTATAAGGATTTCAGTGACTTTGAGATAACAAAGGCGCCACCATTGCCGAGCCTCGCCCCGCCTCTGTGTGATGGCAAACAAATTCTTGCCACTTGTATTAGGGTTTTTAAGGCTATAATTGAACACGGCGCGTCTAGGAGAACCGAAAACAGTTCTAGACTGACCTGCGGTTTTATAGCACTTTGGCAGTCAACTTCAGCTTGTGTCAGAGCAGACATGACAAAGCTACCCAACGCTTAATCGCAGGACGCCACCTCCTCGGACTCAGGGCAGCCCCTCTCTCGCATTTCAATAAATTTCAAACCTTGGGGAGCAGAGCTGGCACAGGTTTGTATGGGGCTCTTTCCCGCTCCTCTCTGCAGCCGGGGCTGCGGCGCCGTGCGAGGGTCCGCCGTGCCAGAGGTCGGGGCTGCCTCTGGGAAACAAAGGGAAATTAAGGCAAGAAGGGCGAGAAGGCAACTGGAAGTAGGAGTGTGTGTGCGCGGGTGTGTGTGTGCCTGGGCATATATATGCTTGCACAGCATGCACACGTGCAGCCCCGATGCCTGCTTTTGAATCGCTCGAACTCTCCCCCCCCACCTCTCCAAACCAAGCAGCCTCGTTCTTCAAGTGGGTTTGCAACGCAGGAGGACCCCAAAACGCCTCCGAGTTCCGCCTGCACAACAAGCGGGAAGGGCAATGGGGAAGTCTAAGAGGTGCACAGCTCGTCTGGGAGCGAGTAGACACCCAAGGCACAGAGTGTTCTCTGCTTTATTTGCTGTTAAGTGAAACAGAGATAATGTGCGCTTAAAGCACCGGAATGTGTGGGTAATTGCAGGGAGCCTGCTGTTAAGTTGCTGTGTTCAGCACAATTATCAATGTTGATTATTTGGTCTAATGTTGAATTGCTCTTTTAATACAGTAATTGGGACTTCCGCGTTGAGGAAGGGGGGAAACCGTGCCTTCCCCTCTCTAACCTCATTGAGAACAACATAAACAAAGTCAGGCATTTCGTTTGGAGAAACAAAATGCATTCGTTACGCCTTCCCATGTATTTCGTCCGGATTAGAGAGGGTAAAACCGCTCTGAAATTGGGACCTCTGCTGCAGGACGGTTTTGCAAAGGAGAAGCGTGGCCAAGAGGTGGGGAAACTGTTACCCATAGCTAAGCTAAACAAAGAGAGGAAGAAAAGCTACATCTCTTCTTTGGAGGAACATAAACAGAACTAGGACGCCTCGATAGCCTAGCTTTTACATATACAGATGGCGTGCAAAGGGGACTTTTTAATTCACTGCCGCTTCTCCAAAAGGTCAAGTTGTACTGTATCTAAAATTGTTGTCCTTTGGTACACGGTTTTGCTTGAAAAATATTTGAAGTCGACTATTTACCTTGCCAGTAGGGTGGGTGTCTCTAATTAACAGGAGAAACGTGTGCTAGAAGGAATTCGCGTCAAGAGTAGCTAATTAAAGTATTACAGGATTGCTGGCTTCAATCTCTGCTCCTCTCGCGTAGGAAGGGTGAGGGGTGTTACGACTCGAGCACGAGAAAATAACTCAGAAATTGGGACGGCGTTTTGTAAAATTGCGGGTTGATTACAGTCTACAAAGGCTTACTACAAAAACGTGGCACTAGGGAATTCACAACGTTGTTGCCAACGAAAAGTGCACCCCCTTCCCACCTTTACCAATGAAAATAGGGGCACAAGGCGATAATTCGTTACAAAATTTGCCAGGAACGCAGCTTCAGAAAAACGCACTTCTTATTTGGATTTTAAATATTTCGGGGTCAGAAGTTTTTAAAAGGCGTTTCTTTTCTGTTTCCTGTTTTGTCTGTTATGGAAAGGAACTATACATAGCCATCTTTTTTTTTTTTTAAACTAAATATGCAATAGAATGTAGTGCTACAATAGTTACCTAAATAATTTAAATAATAGGTGATTTATATATATATCAGCGAGATGGAAGCCCAGCGCTGTGACATGGGACCGACTATTTATTATCCAAAACCTGAAGCGGTATGGTTGTGGTTTTGCTAGGGAACTGCAGAATACCTGTAAAGAGAATGAGCTGATGTAAAGAGGATTCAAGTCAATGTTATTCTGACTTTTTTTTCTTTTTTTTTTTTTTTTTTTTTTTTTAAACGAACGCATTACATTATTTCATAGGTTTGAACACCCCGAAAGGCTGTGCTCATCCGGGGGTAGAATATTTTAGATTAATTTTAATATCAATTACCGAAATCCTTTCGTTTCCTCTATCACCCTCTCTGTCTTTTTAAGTCGCTGAGGTGGAAAAGCTTCAGAGGGTGGTTGTTTTTTTTTTTTTTTTTCTACCAAACCTCCCGTCTATTTTGAATATTAGAATTAAACGACTACGAACCTACAGAGATCTACCCGTTGTTGGCGACTAATCATGATATTTTGCTCATCAGAGCAAAAAGGGCCCTCTCCGAGGGCTCTCTTTGAAGGCAGCCTGACTCTGGTATCTGCAACAAGCCGAAATATAGCGGGCTTTTTTCAAGAGAAGAAGCTCCTCACTCCCCGGTTCCCCAGCCCTGCGTCCCCGGGTTCCAGGGCACTGAACCCCTCTAAAATGTTGTTTATATTTACTGCTCGGAGCTTGCTCCTGAAAAACAATAGTGGCAGGTTTGGCAATAAGGTGGACGGAAGAAGATATTTTCTCAGACTGACTAGTATATCAGAAGTTGATTAACTGACGATGCGTCTATAAATGTCTCTTTTTCTCCCCTTGAACACTCTCCGAGATTTTCCCAACACGTGAAAATGTACACACAGTCACTCATTTCATCACCCCCATCTATCCAGATACAGGTGCAAGAGACTTCTGACAAATTTAATCTGCAGGAGAGGGGTGTCTATAACCGGCGGCGAGCTCTAAACTGGTGCAGAAGCAAATTTCCTTGGTTATAATCCGCCGATACAGAAAAGCAGGCACTTTCCACCAACTCCCACCCAGACTCACAAAGCACCGTGTCGTTAGCACCGTTTGTAGTAAGCAGGTACCAGTCCCCTTTCGTGCCGATGTATTTTATGAAGAATTAAGCGGAGCGGTTTAGGGGAACATCTCCAGTGATCCCTTGAAAGTGCGGTGCTATTAAACGACACAGTTATCCCTGTGAACAGCCCTATCCCAGGAGATGTCCCCATGCAAAGCCGGGAGTGCCAATTTATTCTAAAAAAAAAAAAAAAAAGAAAAGTCCGCCAAAACATTCGCATCTAGACTTACATTTAAAAGTATTGCTACAACTGATGCCTTGAACTTGACCTTAGATTTGTTAATCTAGGAAATATATTCAGTGAGAGGAAAAAAAATTCTGCCGCATTACTCTGACAAACGAGCATTTTTCTACCTACCAATTCAGAATGAAAACAACATACAAGAATTATGAGATATATGATGTGTCCTCTAGATTAAGAGCAGAAAGCTACAGAAAATGAAATGTCTTAGCGTCGAGACCAGCCTCTTGTAGCTAGACCGTTCCTGTGATGCCGAGATCCCACACTTTGCCATAGAAACTCACGTCAAGGTAATTGACTGGGATTCTAAGCTAAATTGAATTTTATAGGATATAAGATTCTCTCTAATGCACATTGAATTTTAACAATGATTTATAAAGGTATTTCAAATCTTTATTTAATTATTTTGCCCATCTCGCCAAGAAACACATCAGATTTTACTGTAGCACTCTGCTAACTTTATAGGAGAGCCATATTCACATATCGTGAAACCCACCGAAGTAAAGACATTTCTTCATCAATGCTTGTTTTAGGGGGCGGGTACAGGAAGTATCACTATACTGGGGCTGTCAAATCAACGACTTCAAAGCTCCAACATCATATTTTGATGGACTCTCAGAATTGTATTATATTAAGGTACCTGTACTTGTGTAACCTTTATAGGAACTATTTGTATAACATGAGCTTAAAATACGTGCTGCAGTTGAGGATGCAATCGTATGCCCACGTACAGCTCAGCCGGCTCTGTAAGGATCGTTCCTTGTCTGTTCTTTCGTATGTCACGCAAAGATACCCATAAAAACAGCTCTCCTCTAAGCCTAATATGGCTGCTCTTGCCTATGCCGGCGTGGAAGCCCGCTCACCATCCCGCTTATTTCCCTTTCCCTACTTTTCAACAAACGCTGACACTAATATCGCTTCTTCCAGAAATCGTGGCGTGTAAGCATGACAGATCCACACTGTACACCCCCGGGGAATTTGGGCAAACCACCCCGAATCGGACCAGGTGGAGTGCGGGCGTTACTCGTTCTTTCTCTTTCAGTTTTATTTTCCCATCAAGTGTTCATATAGCACTGTATTTACAAACTCTCACATATTTAAATATAAACCGCAGATGAAGCTGCAGACGAAGCCCATCCAAGATTGTTTTGTATTAAAAACCATCTTTTTTTGTGCCTACCCGAAAGCATCTCGGAGGCTAAAGCCAGGCTTAAAATAGACTGCTTTTCCATTACTTCTCACCCAAACCGACTATAAAGCCCGTTTTATACTATCAGGAATAAATGAAAGCACTTTGCTTAGTGGGTACAAATCGAGGCAATTACGACGAAATTCAGATTAATTTAAACTGGCAGGTTACAACACCCGGCTGGTGTTTTTCTCTCTGGATACACACAAACAACGGCGAAAAGCAGACAGGTTAAACATCCTTCCTCGTCTTTCTTCCACACACAGTCATCCACCCTCCTCCCCGACATTTGAATGATTAAAATAATTTTGGAGCCAAGCACACGGGAATAAGTCAACCGGAGATAAAATCCAGTAGACGCTTTTCAACTCAGCCTGACCCAACTCTGCAAGACAACACGGCGCAGCACAAAGCCAAGCAACCAGCAGCTCTATCTACAAGTCTGCTCGCGTCCTGGGCTCTGACGCCAGCCTCTCTTGGTGTACTTTCCTGCCAAGAGCCTTCTTTGTTTCCCACCTATGCTAGAGTGGGAAGTAGCATCCCTGGGAAAGATGTAGCCGGCAACCAAGCTAGGAGAAGCAGTCTTACTTTTCACAACCGGCTCTTCGGCTCTATCAGCATCACCCCAGGCAGACGCCTTCACCCAGGTCCCCGCAGCAGAAGCGGCACTTTGGCCTCATACACCGTGGGAGACAAGGAGCGAAGTGAGTGGGTGGGCTAGGGGAGAGCAGGGGCCTGGGAAACTCTCCACAAAGGCCTTCCGAATGACTGTGCTCGAATCATGCAGGGGGCTTTGCGAGGGGACCGGGTGGGTGTTTGCTGTTGGCTTGTTTGCATAGTTCACCGCCGAGCAGGGGGACAGGAGAAACATTCAGCCGCTTCCAGGAAGAGCACAAAAATCTTACCCCAGCATCCAGAAGTCTCTCGCCTCTGCAAAAATATATCCCCACGGTGACTGACAGCTAGGATCCCGCGCTGGGCTGTAGACCTCCAGATCAGTGAGGAAGGATTGCACTTTTTTTTGTTTCCTCTCTTACAGATTAAATATACCTGGTCCACCAAATATTCCTTCTCGATTTCTCAGTGACTTGGGTTACTGTTGATTTGGGGGGTTATATTTTTTTGTTCTAGTTGTTGTTGGTCTGCCCTTAGATGGAGAGAAATCTAGCCACTAGGGCACATCGTCCTTCCTGCCAGCTTCAGGCAAAATGCAGCGATATCGCAGGCTAATGACGATTATTACTGTAATTATTACTACTACTATTATAGCTATTTTTTCCCCTCTCTCTGTCTCCCCCTCTCTCTCTGTCTCTGCTAGTCCCTTAGGATTTCCGATGGCGATTAGCACAAGAGGTGATTGCAGGAGGCTAAAACGCTGTCTAATTCCACGGATTCCCATCGTACGAGAAGGAGAGATGAAAAAAAAAAAGTCCCAGTGTTTTTGATCACGAGACACCCGGCCGTTCCTCCCCAGTACACCCCGGGTCACAGTACAGTAATGACCGTGGGTTGTGCGTTGTAGGACTTGACCTTTCCTACGTAGAAGAGGGCGCTTTACGCTAAGGGGAGGGAAGGGAGGGGGAAGCGACAGGAGGAAGAGAGATGCTGTCTTTGGGGATGTTTAATCACAGTTCAGATCTAGGAACGGGCAAAGCTTCTGCCTTTCAGCACGCCATGTTGAAGCTATTCACTGGAGAAAAAAAAATAATTCTTTTTGGGGGTGCGGAGGCGGGAGGGAGGAAAGACTTAATGAACATTTGCGTTTCGTACCCTAGTTCATTAATCAAATGCATTCGAGGACGAGGGGGCCCAGGGGGCAGGGAGAGGCTCACGGCGTGGCTAAAACACGCGCGGCCGGACTCCTGCAGCCGCGTCCGCGGCACATCGGCCCGTCCCTGCACCCACTGCCCCACGGTCCCGCCGGCCCGCGCCGAAAAGCCACCCCCCAGTTGCCTCCCCCCTCTTCTTTTTGAACTCCTTTACCCTCCGAGAACGCGCAAGACCATCTCTTCAAAACATCGTGGAAGTGCATTAAAACTCATCTAAGAGTTATGAATGGCGACAAACGGCCTTTTAGCGCCTGCCAATATTTTTTTTGTATTAAACGCTGTCTTGATTTTATTGCTAATGCTGCCCACGGAGGATGCTGAAATGCACAAGGAATGGGGTTTTATTTAAGCCATTGATATTTTTAAAAAATAACTAATTTATAGACTAATGACCGAGATTTTTACCCGTTTGCTCAAATTCATAGGAAAAAAAAAGTGGTTATTCTGGAAACAGTGGGCGATTTTCTGAACATTTCGATATGGAGGATCACATTTTTTCCCCCTCTGCTTTAGGGGCCACTTCAGGGTTTTTAAGTGGGAATATTTCTGAGCAAAATGCAGCCAAAAAAAAAATAGCTTTACAGTTATACTTACTCTTTTTCGGAAATATGCTCCTGTCAAAGTTTATTTCCCATAGCAAACCACCTTTGCTACTGCCAAGTGCTAGAGCCGGGGATAGATTAAATACCAGATTATTCACTTGGTGGGGAAAAAATACAACAATACATTTGTTGTACCTGTCCGTCCGTGTCCAAGACGTAAGGACACTTTCTGCCCATGGGAAGTCTGAGGGATGAAGGATTCCAAGAGTTAGGCAGTTACAAACTAACATTCCCAGATACTGGGAATTAAAGTATACATTTCTGAATCCAAGACTGAAAGTGAACTAGATTAAGTGAAGGTTGGAGTGAAACTGAGGGGTTTTTTTGTCTTTAAGTATATTGTGCGTTAACACTACTCAAGATATGCTGCTCTGATAATAATGCTCTAATTAATACACGAAATATGCAGCATTAACTTGCTTCCTCTGTCCCTTGCCTCTCTCTCCACATGTGCTAAAATCTTATACCTAACATTTTTATTTCAAAGGAAGATGAGAAAATAAAGACCCTACTTTGTTTACACACGTTTTGGTTTTTAATTTTCTGTTTGTTTTTCTTTCAAATTCTTCTTTCAGCACGTTTTTTAACGTTTGCAAATAAAACTCTTTGCACATGCACTCTACACAGCAAGCCAGGCACAGTAAGTCGTCCCCCCCCCCCCCATTTTAAAACACTCTCCATAACATGGGGAATATACATAATAATTCTCTCTTAATCGCGTGCAGGGATGGACGTCGTGCATTAATGTATCACGTTGCCTAATTATTTTCGTAGGTGATATATTCACTTGTAAAACATATTAGGGATGTATTTTAGGACGCTGTCGGCAGATTGGTAAGAGGGGAATATGTAATACAACGGCAATTTGTACTTGAAAATGTATGTGCCAACAGCTTTTGGACGGTAAATGAAGGCAATAAATAACACGAACACACACACCTACATACCCGCTCTCCCCCACGCTCCGAGGTCACATCTACCCGGCGAAGGGATGGAGGGATGGAGGACTGCGTGGATGCAACCGTGGATAGGCAGACACGCGGGACGACCGAAGGGAGGGTGGGAGCGCACGCAAGACCAGCAGATAGGGAATCTTTCGCTACTCGGAAAACCGCAGACACGCCCGTCTCGGTGCCCTGAATCGCCCCACGGCCGCGGGGGTTCCGCCGGGTACCATCGCTTCCCTCAGTCCCCTCTTCACGGTGCTCCAGAGAGCAAGGCATGGAGTTACCGGCCTTAACTCACCAGATCAAGCCACTCGCACCGTGGGATGTTTCCCGATACGCGCCTGGAGACAGGCCCGAGGAGACAGCCGTTCGGAGAGGAGAGGCCGTCCTCTCGGGACTGGGCGCGAAGCCGCCGCCACGGCCGCCGCACGCCCGGGCATCTGGGGGGGACACACCGGAGGGAGAGGGGGCTTCCCCGCCGGTTCGCCGTGGGCCTGATCCTGCTCCCCCTACCGTGTCTCTCCGCTGCAGGGCCGGGAAACACGACCTGCTCCTCCTGCGAGAGCCTCGGAGCCTCGACGCTGACTTATATGGTAGCAGGGGTCAGATCCAAAATGTTACCTTACTCCTGCCAGCGATCGCGAGTCAAACGCTCCCCTTTTTACCCTGTGAAATATATATGCTGCTGAGCTATTTGAACAGTAGTGGGAATTTATTTTCGCTAATCCACGGTCCATCTTGAAATGCTTAGCAGATTTGAACGGTAGGTAATTCGGTTTGAAAACATAATCTTCAGATGCTAGCTCCGATTAAAAATTACCTTACACACAATAAAAAAAAAGAAAAAAGAAAAAAAGAAAAAATCAACCAACCCCCACCCCCCCCCGAAAAAAAACCCAAACAAAACCCAGTTGCAATTATACTAATGTCGGCCATATTCTCACTATGGGTTTTTTTCAAGGCGTCCCTGAATTATATCACTCTGAGGCTCTTCTACTCTGAAAATAGAAGATCGAGCCTAAGATACGGAGGACTGAATCCTACGTATGACCCCCAACTCCGACCTACAGTACATGTAATTTGCAGCGTCTCATGCAACAACTATACAGGTTGCTAACTACAACGGAATAAACAAAATTATTCACTCGGAGCAAGAACAAGTGTAATTCACTAGTGGCTTTCATCAGGCAATTTCGCTCCTTCAGGAGAAAGCATCGCAATGAGGCGGCGGACAGGCAGCTGTCCCGCGCCTGCAGCCGAAGCAGACTGCCCGCGGACATCAGGTATGGCCAGTGGGAGACAGGTCCCACAGCCCCAGACCTCCGGGCAGGGTACAACTGGGAGAAGCGGCTGCTCGCGGCTCCAGTAACTCCAGTGCGGGAGTTTTCTGCCTGCTCCAGGTCTGCTGAAAATCCTAGGCCACAGAGCTTACTGCGGAGGTTGTGGAGACTACTGGCTCATCAGTGGCGACAGGGGTCTCACCCAGCTCCCTTCGCCCGTGGGCAGCCCAAGGCCCGGCCGACAGGGAGGAGTTATCTATCGCTCCTTCGGCTGGTGTTGCACCCATGGATCTTTACCCGCAGTCCCTCCCACGGCGTCGCGGGCCGCTGAAAGGCCGGTGCTTGTCACAGAGGGCTGACACCTTGTCACCCCAAAGAACAATCAAACTGCATGGCCTGAAAACCGCCTGCCACTAATGTAACACGCCTCGGCTATTTTCGCAGCGGGATGGAAGAGATCTCGCTCCGAAAGTCCCTGACCGACCTCTGAAGGGATGCAGCCGAAATTCCCACGGTCTGTGGCTGCGGATTTCCCGCGCCCTGAGAAACCACAGCGCTTCGCGGCCCGAGGAAACACAGCAGTTCGCAGCCCTATGCGGCTGCACACAGGGGAAAGGCTAAAATCCCGAACGGAGGGCAAAGCCCCCGACACGAAAGCCTCCTGGAAAACAAATCCTGCTCCTGCAGGTAGTTTTCATGAGAGTTATTGTACGAATGCGTTACAGTCAGATCTGAGGGTCGGAAATCGCTTTGCGCTGATCCCTGCAGAGGTGGGTCCTTTTGAATTTCAGAAATGTAAGGCTAGAAGCGCACAGCTAGCGCGGTATATGATACCCTCTAAATGTACCGTAAAGGTTCCCCAATAGCTCTAATTAGAGCTACAGACCACCACAGAAGACAGGCGGCGAAAGCAAACTTCTCTTTGTGCCCGACCAAAATCACCCGCCACGGGCCGGCCTGCGGCTCCTTGCACCTCACCGGCACCCCCCGGCCGGGCACCGGCTTAGCACCGAGTTTCACTCTCAGTTCAGACTCGCCGGTGTCCCACCACCGTCAGAGAGAGAGAGAGGGAGCGCGGGAAGCATAACCTGCTCCGCGCTCCGCCTCGCAGGTTCCGGCGCCGTCCGCCCCTCTCCGCACGCCCGGCACACACACGGCGGTGCCCGGCGGAGCCCTCGCTCGCCCGCCCGCCCGCCCGCGGCGACGATGCTGCGCGGGCGCGGCCGGGTGCAGGCGCGGCGCCGCCCACGAGGTGGCGCTGTCGGCCCGCGGATGCCGCCGGCGCCGGGAGCTGTCAAAAGTCAAGGTCACAAATCGGCTTTTTTCCCCTCAAGGTCAAGGTTTCGGGCCTTCCCCGTGCTGTCATCGCCACGCAGCCCCCCCGCCACCTCCCCGTAGAGGCATCGGCAGGCTGGGCAGCGTGCCTTCGTCCCGGGGGCCGGGCGCCGGCCTCCATTTCCCGGCGAGGGCTGCAGCGCTGTGCTTGTATCACCCTGCTCTTCCTCCCCCTGGCCCCTAGCCTCGCTGCAAAACCACTGTTTAACATTACGGAAACATTTATAGTTTAGAAACGCTGGTTATCAGGCATGCTTGCCCCCAGACACACACTGCCAAGAAAAATAAAACAAAAATACACCATATATGCATAAGCTACATAACGGAAGACAACACTATTACAATTATAAGACAGATACATTATATTTTTCTTATTAAATTCGCATAGGAATGGAAAAATAAAGAGTATTTCTTTCAGATTTTATTACAGTGACTATTTTATTAACAGTATTAATACTACTATACCTCTACACGTCTTGGGTTTTCATTTTTCAGTAGAAATATATATAAAAAAAGGGTGCATAAGTACATTTTCACAGTGCGCTGAATTTTTTTTTTATTTACAAAATAGCTTCTTATAGTGAATAAAAACAAAATAATGTGCTGGTTGAAATAACTGATTCGATTAAAAGGTGCTGTAAAAAGAATCCCTAAACGTTCTACTGCGGCCTCATAACAGACAATAAACAAGGAGAAACGACTAATTACTTATAAATCAAATATAGATTATATAAATCAAAATACTTCTGGGAAAAATGTATTTCAGTTCAAAGTTCTTGGGTATTTTTTTCCCAGGAATTTCTTTTTCTACTGTAAAGAAATGCCAATGTTCAAATACTAAAATTTCTGGGGACCTAGAATATAAATTCTTGAAGATTATTTGAGATTTAAAACAGGCAGAGTCCTTTAAAATGTATCTATTGTACGGTCTGCAGGAGAAAATAAAATTAAAACAAAAAAAAAACCAAAACAACAAAAAACCCCACCAATTCAGATGACAAGAAATCATCAATGGAAAATAAAAATAATAATAATAATAAAAAAATGAAAGACATCTCCAAGCAAATATTTTCCCTTCTATACCCACTAATTTGCGATGTTTTAAATTTACTATCAAGATAGATCCTCCACAGAACTTCCTTCATTACTGATGTCTCTGAAATCCTTATTCAGTACCTTCGAAGTTTATTATTACTTTTTGACATTAAATGCATTGCTTAAAAACATACAGTAATTGTAATTTTTTTCACTATGGTTTACCTGAGCAGTCATTCAAGATACAGTTTGGATTGCAATGGAAGAAAACCAGATCATGTGTCCACATCGACCTCCTCACGTTAACCAGCTCTTGCATCGTGGCCACAAAGAGTCTTCTCTCAAACAGTAAGGTCGTAGAAGTATTTACAAGTTTCTCAGAAAATCGTGTCTTAATTGAAAGTGTATCTCTCGGGGCTGGGCATGTGGACTTTACAGTCTGTCAGTGATACTGGCTGGCTGTTTGGGATTTCAGGAGAGCTGTCAATTTTAACCATTTGCTACAGCATTATTAAAAAAAAAAAAAAAAAAAAAAAAAAAAAAAAAGAAAAGCTATAATCCAAAGATACAGATCTCTTGTTCTGAAAGAAGAGGTTCATTGTCTTTTTTTCTTTTTAATTATTATTAATAATTATTTTAATCTGAACACGAAAAAAAGTTCTGAAACTCTTGAATTACTGCTTCTCCATTTTTAATCCGTTAACTGGTAGTCTTCAATTTGTTGATCACTTTTTTCTCTTTGACCCTTCTGTTTTGGAACCAGATTGTGACCTGTCTCTCTGATAGATTTGTAGTCGCCGAAATCCTCCTCCGTTTGTCTTTGGTAATGAATTTATTTGTAGCATATTCCCTTTCGAGTTCTTTTAACTGGACCTTAGTGTAAGGCACTCGTTTCTTTCTTCCACGTCTGTACGAGTTCGCATCCGAGGGATGAGAAACGACGTCTGGAACAGAAAAACCATGCGGGCAAGCGTTAGAAAATCGCTCGAACTGCTTAGGACATCTTCAACAGATATAAGGGTTAGAGTTACAGCGCATTCCTCTGCCTGCCCCGCTCCGGTTTAGCTACTAATACCCGGCTCAGCACTGGGGATTCCTCTTTCCTGGCCGCCGCAGACAGCTTCTAGGCAGGGAAAGGCTCGCTTCTGTCAGACAGACAAATAATAACAAACCCACGTAGCCCGGACAAAGACTCTGGGAAGGATCGAGAGGGGCTGCAGCGATTTACCCAGCCTGCGTGCTCCGTGGTCTATGGAAAATAATACCACAGACCTTCCTGCGGCCCTTTTCAGCTGTTTCCTCTCCCGGGGCCGGCGTCGGGGCCGGCCAGGCGAGGCGGGATGTGCCGTGCGCCGGCGGGGGGCAGGGGGCGGCACCGGTGCCGTTTCAGCGGCGCCGGGGCATGTGCGGACCGGGGCAGGATGAGACAGGGGACCGCGGGAGGAGCGGGGAAGGGTCAGTCTGGAGGGTGATCCCGGAGCCCTGCAGGCGGGATACCCGGGAGGAACGAGCGGGGGAAGAAGGAAAGAAGGGACAGGGGGAGCCATGCAGGTGTATTACCCGGGAGGGTGGATTTCCAGAGGTGAGGCGGCTGGCTCTGTTCCTTGGGACAGTACACTTGGCCGTTCCACCCGTTGGTGATGGCCCAAGGCTGGTAGCTGTCCATGGGGAGCAGGGGGTCGTGGCGCGGCTCCCCGGGGCCGCCGATGGCCGGCACCACCGGCATATCCAGATAACCGGGTACCGGCTGATAGGGCCCGGCGGCGTAACCCTGGTAGAAGGCGAACTCCTTGGCCCGCGACGTGAACTCCTCGCCGGAGACAGAGGTGTCCATGTACTTGTCGGCGAAGGTGGAGGCGGGCTGGGCGCAGGACTTGATGGCGTTGTGATGGGTCATGCGACAGGGGTAGTAGCCGCTGCCGAAGTAGCCGTAGGGCAGCGCGGCCCCGGAGGAGCTCTGCACGGCGGCCGAGCAGGGGCTGCACTGCTTGACAGCGGGCTCGGCCATGCCGGCTGCGGGGGCCTCGCTGGAGGTGTAGGCGGCGGCGCTGGGGGCGGCCAGGGGCGCGGGGTGAGCCATCAGGTTGCGGCAGGGGTTGGCCGCCGCCGCCGCCGCGAAGTTGCTGCCGGCGTGAAATCCGTCCATGTTCTTATTGATCTCATCCAGGCTGTTGTCGTAGAGGAACATGACGGGCTCGATCCAGCGGGGGTGGAGGAGCACGGAGGCTGTCATAGCCCGCTCCGCATTGAGACTAGTGGCTCTTTTTTAAAAGCCCCAAAGACTGAAAAAAGAGATACTCAATCTCCGGGACTTGACCAGGGCTGACGCGCCAGCGTCGCGCCAGTCCGGCCCTCATTGGCCCGCCCGCCCCCACGTGATATGCAAAGCAGCTGATAAACATCTGAGGGAATAAAGTGGAGATAATTAAATAACGCAATCAGCGCGCGGGGCCGGGTCCCGGCCCGGGGCGCGGGCACGGGCATGGGCGCGGGCACGGCGCGGTCCCGCCGCCGCCGCGCGGGACGCGGGCGACGCGGGGGGGGGAACCCGCCCGTCCCTCCTCCCTCCCTCCCTCCCTCCCTCCTTCCTCCCTCTGGCCCTCCCTCGCCATCGAGGCGTGAGCTTTTTGGCCCCGTTGTTGCCGCGGCGCGCCCCCCGAGGTACAGGGCTCCCCCCGGCACCCCACCCGAATCTCCCTTGCGCTGCTTTCCGTGGGCCCTCCCTGTCCTGAGCGCCGCGGAAACCCCGAAGGCCTCCCCTCGTCTCCGGGGGAAGATGAGCCGCACCCCTTCGACCCCCTTCCTCCACTGGTCCGAGTCGCCGCTGGCGGGGCCTCGGCCGGGTGACGCGGGGAGCCCACCGCAAGCTGCGGGCGGAGAAGCGTTCTCCGGGCGCAACGCCGGGACGCATAAGGCTCTCGGAACAGAGCCTCCCGGGGCTCCTTTCTGGGTGGTTTTTTCCTTCCTTCCCGCCCGTCGCAAGCCCAAGACCCATCTCGCTCTTCTCGCCACGAAGCCTCAGAAGTCAGATAAGAGGAACAGACCGGGAACCCCCCATTTTATTTACTACTATCTTTTAGAAAGGGCTTGGGGAGCGGGAGGGTTAACTGGATGTTCATCGCGATTCCGCTGTATTATTTGTTGCCGTAATAATAAAATCCGGGCCTACAATTCGACTTCAATCTTTTACGGCTGTAAAATATCACATCGGCTTATATAGTGTGTGCACGGACACATAGCTCTTTGTGTGTGTGTGTGCGCTGGAAAAACAAAAGGGATCATCAGTTGAAAAATATGTTTTTTGATGAAGGTTGTACCACTTTGCAAGCGAATGCTAGGGAAAAACAAACCAAGTGCGTTCTCTTTTCGTGATAGATTTTTCATAGGACGAAATAATTTCAATTTTTAATCATTCCACCACGTCGGCGGATGCTTTTCCCCACAAGCTTTTCGCGCACAACCTTGAACTCAAAACACTCCATCACTGAGCTATCAATAAACTTGACCTAAACCAGCGTTCATCTCATCGTTAACAGCTCTCAGCTCTCATGCGTGTGCACAAAACAGCCACAAACACTCCCATCCTGAAAACTAATTTTTTTCCCCAGTTGCATGTTGCTTTGTTTTGAGCCTGACAGCTCGGCGTATTTATTATCCTATTGTGCTTCCCATTGACGTTGTAGCATTGTTTTGCCCGCATGGCTACAAGCGCAGAGCAATCCCGGGACGCACATCGTTACCGAGCAGGCTTTTCCTTGCCTAGCGCAGAGTTGCCAGCCATGAGAAATAGCTCTTTGGCGCCCAAGGATTTTTTTTCAAGGTACTTTTTCCGTGCCATGAGTTAGGATACCTGAAGTCCTGTCATCCCCTGCTAATTTGGCAGCATTTAGCCGCTTTTTTCCTTCATTGTAGCCAATAAATAGTTCCCATTTTCACTTCGCATACTCTTTTCCGCATTCTTCCTCATGGCCAAAAGCAAATATTTATTCCCCGCATATTTTTCCTTTTCTTTCAGGCTCCAGTTTTGAAACCTGTGGATTCCCCCGGCCAAACATTGCTTGACTGGCATGAATTGGTGTTTCCCTCTGGTTTCTCGAGGCTGCTTCTGAAAATCGCGTTGCAGGACGAGGGGGGAGAAGTGGGAAGGGAAGACAGCTCTATGGGGCAGCGCTGTTTTACATACGGGTTGGGCACGGCTAGAGGCCAAGGTCAAGTTGAAAGTTGCAGTCTAGCCAATGTGAGGACTGTCATTCACAGCCCGAAGATCTGTCTGATTTGTTAAAAAGCGGGTAGCCATGAGAACACTAATCTCTCCAGCTCCCCTCTCCCCCCCTACCCAGCCCGCCTCCCCTCTCCAAATTCCCTTCACCCTCAGCCTCAGAGGTTTTCTCGCTTATCTGGCTCTACTTTTCAAGCTACTTTCCATAAGGAGAGTGAATCCATGTGAAACCGTAGCTTTCAGCCCCGGTGCAAACTGTACAAATATTGGAGGGGGGGGGGGGGGATCAAGGCGACGGGAAAGCGGGAGCATCCTGTCTGCTCAGTTTTAGTGGTTGTTTTTTTGTTTTGTTTACCCACTTGAGGCTGTTCCTGCCCTATGTGTTACAGGGGGAAGGGAGATTAGATTAGAGAGCTTTCTCTTCTCCCTTCTCTGCATCTCTCTCTCGCTCAACAGCTCTATTTAATAGTTAGGGACGAAGGCCGTGCTTTTCACTGCTGATAAGAGCAGTAATACAACCCTGTTTGCCATGATGTAGGGGTGATTTTGGGAATGAGACTGTTTCCTCAAAATAGGCAAAATGACATCTGCAGGGTGTGTATGTACCACTGGAATAAAAGTTATTGTCGGACAGAGGATTTCACGCCTTTGCTTTGGTTTCCTAATTTGAATCACTTTTAATAAATTGTTGACACCGAGAGAGAAGAAAAGCCTTGCCAACTATTTTTTATGCCCCCGATACCCAATTTTCATTCCTCAGCTATAATTTCTTCCTGCCTTAGTGGGGATCTGCCATTAAATATTAGAAAGGAACCGTGAGGGCTGAAGGCATGGAGCAGAACAGATGTTCTTCGAAACTCATGGACCCTGTAATGAACACCCGGGATAAAAATATGCCCGAGCGTACTCCCCTGCCTTGAACATATACCATTCCCTACCAGTTGTGGAAGAGCTTTTACTTTTTGCAACGTAAGTCTTGAAATGTGTTGCATAAATCAAACAAAACTAAGGAGGAGTTTACCTGAAGCCACTGTTTGATTTGATCGTCTTTGGAAAATTTACTTGATAATTGAATGCTTCCATACATGCAACCGACAGACCAATCAAAGCTTCTTCCAAATTTTTTTTTGTATTTTTCACGCAAAATAAAGTTAGAATACAGCACATACGAGCGTATGGTAGAACCATAGCAATTTCCAGGAGAGCTGATGCAGACCTCCGAACTGCTTTGCATTTATATAGAGTGTAAAACAACTTGGAGAGAAATGCATCTGTTGAATCGTTTCCTCTAAAACGAGTATTAATTCCTTGGGGAGCAAGACGATGAACAACCATGATCGGTAGGAGGATTTTGAAAGGTCCTGAGTCTTTTCATAGCCAGGCAGTTTCTAAGTGGGGCTCCTATCCGGCAGTGGTCACCCGGTACACGGCCATGCCCATCTCAGCTATTACAAAAAGATTAAGTGGCACTTTCTTCCCTTGGCTGCACTGAGAGTGGTCAGACACATTTCACCCACTTCACGGGTGTAAGAAAGAGCAGAATTTGGCCCTTACAAGTGCTTTAAACCATGTCAATGTGTGTTCCTGACGCTATGAAACCAAGGATGATCATGCCGCAGTGAGGACTGAAGCAAATTGGACTTAAAGGTGAAAATATAAATTATTTTTAAAACTCTCTATGTGATAGAAATATGTCCACTCTCTTTTTTCTAAAGAGGCCCTAAAATTTCACTTTTCTTAGAGAAACCAAAAGGTCTTTCAGTTGAATGTCAGGTTTTGCAAATACGGAGTTGTCGGCTGAGTATCTAAAAGGCTTTTTTTTCCCCAAACCAGTCTTGGAGTGATAACACACACATGCACCCTCCACAGCCCTGCCGCGGGAATGCCCGACTGAGGGAAAGGCTGATTTCTTGTAGGATAATCACAATCGTACGAATGCAGAAAAAAAAATCCCAAAATGTTGCCCAAAGAAATCCAGTCTAGTTTTCCATCCACTGCTTAGAGCTAATTAATGAGCATGAAGAAAAAAAAATCGTGTCTGATTGCTGAAAATATACGTTTGTCACGGAGTTAAATCCCTCTAAACCCGCTAAAAGATCTTAGCTGATAATGGAGGAACTAGAGGGTGATCTTAGTTACTAATAATACTCTCCATTCTGCAGAGCTCAGGAGTCTTGGAAGACGGGGGAGTAAAGTGATAGCAGGAGCAAGAGCCTTAATCGAATTTGATTTTCATGAGCAAATGAAATTTACCTGCCAAAAGTGTAATTTGGAGCAGTCCTGTCACCGCTGTTTTCTTCCACAATTTCTAATTGAGATAAACATTCCTTAGTCCGTTTTAAAGACACTTTGTATTTCAGGATATTCATGTGTTTCTAATGGAAGTAAACAGCTTTACGAGCGGGTTTCGCAGGACATCTTAACTCTCTCCCTCCCACTGCGTGCTAAGGGGGGGTTGCTCAGATAATTACAAAATAAGAAGAATTTGTAACGGCTAATGCAGAAGAGGAAGAGTCCGAGAAAATTTGCGAAGGCGACCTAAAAATTCTCAGGCGCACACTACATATGGACCTACCTGTTTCAGTCGATCCAAACATTCAAAAGTCACCTCCTATAAAAAAGGTGCGTTCGAAAACAATGTCACTGCTTTCACCCGAAGTGTGGAACATGGACTAATCTTAATGGAGCCAGGTCTCAGAAGATCGCTTCACTCTGTGGGTTTGGGAGTTTTCTTGTTTGTTTGGGGGGGGGGGTTGTTGTTGTTTTTGTTGGTTTTTTTAAATATTTCCTCCCCCAGTTTTAGCTCCAGAAAACGCGGTGGAGATATTTCATGTGTTTAGAAATTAAAATGGGAAGGATCCTGAAATCTGTCTCGCGGACAAGGTCTCTTTTCTGATTCGTTTTGCTTTGCTTTACATTTTTATTTGTAATATATTCACAAGCGTATTTTCAGCGGGATGGGGGGCGGTGAGCTAGCTTTCTGTTTATATTTGGCGGGTGAACACAGCAGAAGCCTGGCGTTACGTGTTGGTAGTCCACAGAAAATATTTTACTTAAACTGCCGTGTAAATGCAGCGATAAAGAGAATCCACTGCAGGCTCTCTGTCAGCCGCAGGCTGCTTGAACGCCGTAATAAAGCACCCCCCCCCCCCCATCAATTTCAATTTATTTTGCCATGCAAACTGAGACGGATTTATTCGCCATCAGCTCTGCTCTGTCGCGCAAAGGGTGACGAAAAAGTTTTTATTTTTCCTTAGTAAATTCTGATAAGCCAGGAAGCCTGGCTGGCGGTGCAGGAGTTTATCAGGTCGATTCCATCTAGTTGAAAATGTTCTAGTATGAACGTGTAGTAGCAACAGACAACAAAATGATACTGAAGTTGCTCTTCTTTAATTTTGTTGGGCTTATCCTCCGATTTTCAAGATTTAGCATTTTGAGGGTAAATTAATTTCTCACCTAACCTACCAGGAGGTCATAATTTTTTTTTTTTTAAAAAAAAAAAAAAAAAAAAAAAAGAAAGAAAAGAAAGGCAGGGTACAGTAAGCTGCAATAACATATCCTCTCTATTTCTGCTGGGAGCTTGTAATAATTGCTACCACATGATCACATGGTGTATTGTTGCAGCCTGATTACAATTAAACTTATCCCTCCACCTTTTTCATTAGGGGAAGAAAAAAAAAGTTCTTCCTGAGCTCCAGGCCCACTTTGTGCTGCTTATTTCCCTTTGAAAAGCTGTCGGAGACAAGCCGAAGTCGCTCTTTCCTTTACAATGCGAGAGAAAGCGTTTCCAAAAAGCCCTTCTCACCATAACTTTCTTGTAATAGCGTGACATTTACACATAGCGTCCGACCAGGGGGGCTCAGGGGCAAGAGGGGAAGCTGCTGCTCTCTGCAAGAAGTTGCAGGGTCTTTATTTTATTTTTTTTTTTCACGCTGAGTCCAAAGGCGTATCTTCACCTAGGGAGGGAAACAATGAGAATCTCAATGCTAAAGACGCCTGTGCGCGATATCTAGAGAAAGAAAGGAGAGAGAGAGGGGAAAAAAATCATACAGGAAACATTGGACATGTTTGCCTTTACTGGAAGACAGCTGTTTGAGTACATTCTCCAAGAGGGTTTTTTGGTTCCCTTTTCAGAAGTGGTTTTAGTGATTAAAACATTGACTTGATGGAGGCAGTTTATCTCTAATGTCTGGATCTGTCTAACAGCTCTTTTTCCTCACTTTTCCAACCCTTTGCTCAGTTGAGACTGTACATATCCGGGGCTGTAATCACGGCTGTCTTAAGAAATATTTTGAGAGGTATGGGCACTCACCACACTGACGGGAGAAGCGGACGACCCTAGCTGGAAGGTACCTGAGCCACGAGTGGAAATCTTGCCCGGGGAGAGGGGAAAAACAAACAAACAAACAAACAGACAAAGAAACCCCACCAAAACACATTGGGTCTGGCAAACCCCTGCAACTCTGTCAAATGTGGTGGAGAGGGGCGAGAACGGGTGCGGGAGAAGTCTCGTGGCTGCAGTCCCATGCCCCTCTGGCTCCTCCAGCAGGCCGGGTGGTTGCAGGGCCGCCTCGGGGCTCGCCCTGCCCTCCCGCCGCCGCCCCGCATGGAAGGCCCGGGCCGGCTCTTCCACACCCGCCCGGCGCCGGGCCGCGGCTCGGCAGTCGCCCAGAGACACACCTGTGCCGGGCCACCCGGTCAGACTGCCAGCTCCTGCCCCCGGGAGGCCCTAAGGTAGCGCCTCGGGACCTTCCCAGGACTCCTTTCATGCTCCGGGCGCAGACGGGGCTGATTTTTGGCTGTTTGTATTTTCTGCTCTGCAGGCGCATAGAGGTGCTTCTGCCGGCAGCGGGTGAGAAGGGAGGTACGTGGCCACCGGTGCCGTGGGGAAGCGCGCACCCACACAGGCATCAGGCGTGCACACCTTAAAAAACTACTGTGTTCCCTCGCCCTGGCTGGTGTGTGTGTGTGACCGCACGAGTGCCTCTCGCCTTGCCACACGCTGTGCTCATCTCTCCGCTCAGAGTCCTGCTGGAGCAAGGAGGGGAGCGGGGCATCCTCTCCCACCCGTAGGCGCATCCCACCTCTGGTCTGGCGAAAGCCCTCTTCTTGCTTGGGTGGGACCCCGCAGGGACAGCCCTGGAGGCATATTTTACAGAGCAACGCACCATTTGCGCGGGTCTGTGGTCAGTTCGGACCAGAAAGAAGCAGCTGGATTCTGCTGAGTCCTCAACACCGCTTAAATGACCTTCGTCCATGTCGTGGGTGCTCCCAGTACCAACCAACCACCTCCCAGCAGAAAGCTACTCAATACCGTGATATGATCCCTTGTTCTCCAATTAGCTTTACATTTCATCAAGCACATGCATTTCTGTTAAAAGTTTATTTGGTAAAAACTCAGTAAACCCAGGGTCTAGAAAATGCTTTCTAGCGCCTAGAATACATTTCTCAGGTATATATAATACGTGCTGTCTTTAATGACAAGAGACATTTGCTACTCTTCATGTTAGATGGAACTAATGTCTTTCTATCCATACCGTGAACATATTTTCTACATACGAATTATACAGAGTTTTCCTTTAAACATAACACCAGCCAAATGCAGGCTAGTCGATAACTTGCATCTATGGGTAAGCGTATTACTCCCATTTTGCTGAATCATGAATTTTTCCAAAGCTTATTGCATTTTATGTCTTCTTTAGATAAGCAGTTACATATGTGGCTCTGTTGAAGGTTAAATCCCATTCTTACATACACGACAGCTGACTATACTTCCATGAGGTTATTTACTCTGGAATCAGCTAAAAGCTGAGACTCGTGGCTCGCCGGGAAAGACGGGAGCGGAGTCAGTCCCTAATGAACGCGCACATAGCAGACTCCAGCGGTTAGCATCTGTCCACGCCTGGACTTAGATCTTCTCATCTGGGGTTCGGACTTTGTCTGCCTGAGCACACCGGATGGGAGTCTTTGAGGATGGCCGTCAGCCAGACCACCGGTACCGTCTGGCATTGCCACCCTGTGCCCCCACATCCACGCGCGGGAGTGACATGGGGACACAGACTCTTCCATCCTCTCCAGGGGCAGGGGGACGGGGGAAGAGCATGGATAGCTTCAGCCCAGCAAAAGCAATCCTGTTGCAGTCCTGGGAGCCTTCGGAGAGATACCCAGGGAGAAGGAGCCAGGCTGGTGCCAAGGGGCTGAAGCGGAGCTGAGGGCACACGCCAAGGTTCCCACGCTCCAAAGACAATTCGCAAAGTCCCGGGAGCCAAAGTATATTTAGTCCAATAATGGCACAGAGAAAAGGGAGTGGTTTCATAGCAACCCCTCTGACATGCAAAATAATGAGCGACTGAACAATGAAGGTTAGTCTCTAGGCAAGCATGCCCCCTGGTCTTCTAGCACAGTTACCTAAAGGAAGAAATTCCCTCATCCCCTCGCACGCAACCCGAGGCCATTTTCCTGTCGATGAAGCTGCCTTGGTGCCAGCGAGCAAATATCCTCGCCTGGAGCCGCTTCCTTCCCATTGTGGGGAAGATACTCGCTGCCTGCTAGTAATTACCAATTGTCATCCACTTTCACAAGACCATATTTCTTTGACATTTCTCTTGCCGAGTGGGGGGACCATGTCAAATACTCCATCATCTCCCGGTCCGGCCTGCTGCCGCACTGCCCCCCTAAAAAAAAGAAAAAGTAGAAGGGGAACCCAAAACAGCTGAGTGTAACATAAAGCTACATGTCGTAGGTTGTGTTGCAAAGGAAACATAAAAGCTGGTGTGCCTTTGCTCACAGAAGTATCTGTATCCGCCAAACGCTTTTTCTCTCTGTTGTCAGGTAAACAAATTCTCAGTCTAGGGGCTCTGCCTAGAGAAGTCCAATACGCCGTGTGGACGCGGATCCTGATCTCCTGTCTGTGCGTGAAGACATGAGAAGCTGGACAGGTTAAGCGGATCAGACCATTGGTGTAAGGACCGGAGGAGTGAGGGCATGCCCCACGGCCCCGGCCCAGGAGCCCACCTGCTGCTGGGGGAACACTATGCTCCCTCTCCCAAATCCGTCAGAAAGTTTTACCGCAAGGAATAATTTCACTGTGAGGTGATGAAGGCAAGAATAGGCACGTCATCCCCACTTCGGGTGATGTAAATATTCGACAAATAAAGGAGAGGGAGCTTGACTGACATATTAATTTTAGAGGGATTCTGGAGGCAGGAGGGTTCCGGGTCTGTGCCTACTCTGGGAGTCACTAAAAGAGAGGTCGGAAGTTTATGCTGAGGTTCCTAGGAAGTTTGAACAGTTCCTAGCTAATCAGGTAATCGTAATTTCATAATTAGTTTTCATTCAAGGTCTCATCTTTGGTAGATGGCACGACCATGGCAAAAGGGAAAAAAAAGTCCACGTTAGCTAGGAAGATGAAATTATGTATACAACTATCCCAGTTAGAGAATTAAGATTAAGGTGTACTTGTGCCTGGGGGTATGTGTGTGTCATGGATTGTACTACTTTTTTAACAATAACCGCAGGATCGAAACCTTAAAAACTGTGAGCAAGAATATCCTAGCTGACATAAAAGTTGCCCAATAAAAAATGAGAATCCCATATAACTCCACAGCGGAAATCGGTTAGCAAGTACCTTCTGCCCGTTTGCAAACATCAAATGTTCCTGCCATATGTCCGTTCTTATTTGTATACCATCTAAAAAACCTGAAACGTATATAAGCGATATTAAAACAAAACATGAAAGATTTTCTCAGAAATCTGTGAGAGGGGAATGTAGGTCTGAGGTGGGGGTTGAAAGAAGTAAAAAACCCAAGTGATGCTATTGCCAAAAACTTTAATATTGAATAACACAGCTGAAGCTTTTATCAGGGTACGAAATTTACAGCCTAATAATTCAAACTTGTGTGCTCATTGCAAGTTGTCTCTTCCCCTTGCTGGGTACCCAAAGGAACAGTTTTGATTTCCGAGGAGGGAAGTCTTTGGGAATGGCAGGTGACTGGCACCTTGAGTGAAAAGGGAGGGGAAGAGTAAAGGAAAGAATAGAAAATAAAATTATAGAAGATTATGACTTTTTAGGATCAGAAGAGATTTTTGATAACTAGAGTGGAAATCAAAATGTGGGCTTTGTAGAATCACTGAAAGAAATAAATGACAAGGAGAACCCTACCTGGTAAAAAGAAACCCAAAGAAAAACCTGTGGGCTGGAAGAACAGTAGTTTAAGTGTTCACAAGCTGGAGATCTCCCAGCATCCTCATCATTTGGGCAGATGATGGGGCTTCCCACATCTCAGTTGCAACATGATTAGGTACCAACTAAGAAGCTGGAGGTGATCTGAACTCCTTGGGCAAAGGAGGAAGGTGGGAAGGGAGGAGAGCACCCAGCTGAGAAAATATCCACCCATTTCCCCCAACTTCCCTCAAAATAGGAGCAATTCTGGCACTAGGTCCCGCTGCATCTTGGAAATGCCTGTCGTGCCCAAGGAGAAGCCACTTGTAAGACAGGGAAAACGTGGGACCTCCAGTCAAGGAAGGAGCGGTCGCTCTAGTGCCAGTACATGCTTTAAAGCTCAAGGTCAACGCCTCTCCCTTGCCTCTCCCACCTTCCCCGGATACTCCGTCCTCTCCCTAAAACCCGTGGCGTAAATGCAAACATGAATTTCTGTCATGCCACTGGGGAAGCCTGGAGCCGAGCTCTACGTGTGGTTTACCCAGCCTCCCTCCCGTCTTTCCTGCTTATCCCTGCCGAGATCTGTGACCCGGAGGGGAGTAGAAAGGGTCTGCGGTAAGCTCGGGTGTCCGCCGTCCCGCCGAAGTCGCGGACAGCAGTGTCCTGCGTGTCCCGGCTTGCTCGGGTGGCCCCACCGGGGGCCGGGGTAGGCTCCCGTCCCCTGCTGGCGATAACCATCAGGGATTTGCAAGTGTAAACAGAGCCCCGGAGGCTGCAGTGGGTGGGTATCCTTGCTTGGGTTTCGAGCACCGCCCGTGCCAAAGGGAGCGAGGCATCGGGCGGAGTAGCACAGTGGGTTGTGGGGTCGCCCCTATGGGGTTGAAGTCGACCGGGGGCCAGTCCCGGCGCAGCACAACCCGGGAGGGGGCCGGACTGGCACCGGGAGCCTCCAATGGCGGCGAGCGGGGGCCGCGCCGTGGGGCGCCGCCGTCCCCGCTCCGCACGGCGCCCGGCAGGGGCGGCGGCGGCGGCGGCCGGAGAAGAAGAGCGGAGAGCAGGGGAGCGGCGTGTCCGAGGAGCCGGGGTAAGCTCCTTCCTGCGGAGCGGAGGGATCGGGGTGCAATGGCGAGGCTTTCCCACTAGATGTCTGCGCAGCTAATGATAATCGAAGGCTCTGTCCTTCCCCGGGTGTATCCCCCAGAGCCCGACCTCCAGTCTTTTTCAGGTCTGTCACCCCCTTAGAAATTAAATACCGTTCCCCCATACCATCCCGTTTGGTATTTTTCTCCTCCTTCTTGTTTCTTTTTTTCTTTAAAGAACTTGTTGGAGATTTGGCTAGAATAAAATACGGATTTCTCCACAGAGGAAGCTTTCTGGTCTGCGAGTCATGCTATTGGAATCCTTTTATGACCTTTGATGTGTTTAAATAACACGGCAAAGCTACACACACACCTCGGATTAAACTTTAATCGTCCCAAGCCAAGGACATCCAGGTGGTAAACGACTTTACTTTGACATTTTTACTTTAGAACAATGTATGATCCCAGTCGCAGGTCAGAGAGACGTTTCCAGTCTTCTCATTCTTAGAAGCGTAAATATGCTTTACCTACAGATATTAAAAACTCGTCTCTCCTGTTACGTTATTTAAAAAAAACAAAAACAAAACCAAAAACCAAAAACCAAAACCCAAAAAACAAAAATCAAGGCTTCCGGGATTCTAGTTCTATCAGGTACCTCCAGACTTTCCAAAGGACGGGGGAAATGTTCCTCTCTGTTAAGCACTGCTCTGCCTCTCCTGGGATATGTGTGTGTATAATGCGTCATACAGGAGTTTAGACAAGTTTTATATACACATATATGTTTGTGTGTATATTCCCTTTCTGCGGACAGGGATGCTCTACGGGTTGCTTTAAAAAAAAAAAGTAATCTGCAGACTTTCTCTGTGGTCTCGGTGTGGTGTGAGAACCCAAAGTGAGTTTGGTTCATCACGAACAAAATATTCTAACAAATAATGTAAGTATGTTCAAGAGAAATCTGGAACTCTTTATTTGGTCTCTTGGTAGCACCTGGTTTTAAATCAGACAAATTTGGATGAACACGTACAAAAGAGAGGGATTTGTGGGCCTTTTTATTGTCAATCAAAATTAGCGACAACTAAATTTTGCGTTGATTTTTACCAAGAGATCCTTGCTTAGCCTCGGCTTATGTTTGTCTTGGAAGCTGTGGAGCGCAGGGAGCTAAAGCCAGACCTTTCGCATGGAGTTTTAGGTCCTGAACTCAGTCATAGGAAAGGCCTAAATACGGGATATCCCATCCATCTTTGTTCCTCCCTTTCATCTCCGCTTTGACGCACTGAGACTTTACACCCACTCCGAAGAAAATTAAAATATGGTTAAATATGAGAAAACTTTTAAGAGAAAACTAGCAGGAGGGAGGTGGGATCGTGCAGCTCGTTTTGAGGGGGATGGTTAGAAATTCAAGAGTCCAACTAGGTCGCGTAGTCTCACAGTGGGAGAGGTGAGATTTCGGCTCCACTCGGGAGTGGGATCAAGTTCAATTCCTCGCGAACAAAGTGCTCTCGACCTTTCAGGCATAAAAAGCATGAGGGTGAACGGACAGTCAGACCTGGAGGAATGGCAGAAGGGAATCGAAAAGATTATCGACACCTTCCTCCCGGGATCTGCCCCAGCCCTCTGACGATGGAGAGTGCCACGCTCCCCACGGCTCCCCGCGGGAGGGACAGCAGAGCAAGGGGTGCCCAGGGCTGGAGAGGGGCAAGGCTGCTGGCACAGAGATCTGGGGTCGTGCACGGACCTTGCGACGCTCCTGAGACTTTACTCTGACTATCTCCAGAAGTTTGAGGGCGTGGAGTGCTAAATAAACATTTTCATAAAATTTCTCGTGATTTCGTGAATTGTAGGAGTAAAAGCCTCTGCTCCCCACTTTTTCTCAGCCGCTGGTTACCCTTCCGTGCCTGGGCTGTGCCAGGCGGCGTTATTGCCTTATGTGCTGTTGCTACTGAGTAGAGATAAATCGGAGCGAACGAGACACGGTCGCCATAACCGCGGCTCCCCGAAAGACAATAGGCTGTTCTTTTTTTTTTTTTTTTTAATCTCTGAAATCCCTGAGTCTAATTTTTTAGCTGTCCCTCCTGTCCTCCGCTTCTACTTATGAACTCAAGATGTTTAATGCTGGAAAAATAAATCAGTTGTTTTATACCCGGACAGAGCCTTTACTTGTGAAATTCGCTTCTTAAAAAAAAAAAAAAAAATAGTCTGGAAATAATTAACTCGTACAGTTGAGAACATTATGTTGCTTATACTGTAAACGTGTCCTTACACCTTTACAAGACGTTACAGAGGACTTACTCAACTAATTGAAACTGTTATATAGCAGCGTTATGTATTCAACATACTCGTTACATTTCATCTTTATGGACTTAAGAGTTTTATTCCTTTCACAGTGTTCTGATTTTTCTTCCCCCAGCAGCTGGTCGTTTAATGTGCAAGAAGGAGAGATACTAGAAAAGCTATGAAAAGAGAAGCAATTTAGTGTTGTTTGCTCCAAAGCAGAGTAAGACAGATCACACCGTCACGGACAGAGTATTGAAAAAGGAGCTAGCTCGGAAAACATAAACTACAAACATTTCTCCCTCATCCCAACAGTCCGGGCAGAAATACGCATATGTGCACCGGTTAGTTTCTACGCTAGCTGGATCGGGTGGTGGGACCTCCTGCTTCCCGTCTCCCCATTCAGCTGCATTCTTGAGGTGGGGAGTGAGACAGGACAAAGCCGGGTGGGCAGCGAAATGCACTCTTCCCGCTGAGCACCAACGTGGGGTGGCGTTGGGCAACCGCACCGGCCGGCCACAGGGATATCCTCGTGTGGGTCCTGAGAACGGACACTGCAGCGTGGACCGTCTGCGTGTGTGTGTGTTTGTGTGTGCACTCACAAGGAGCAGCGAGATTGCTGCTGCGCGGGGTCCCACGCACGATCCTTCCTGTCTCCTGCCCATCCTCCCCACCTCTCTACAATGTTCCTTTCCCGGCGAAGGCGACTTGCTCCTGCAGACAGTTTACCCCTTCTGCTAGTAGCGAGGGACCCCACAAGGAAGTGTTTTCACTGCTCCCACCAGTGTCACGCCTTCAGGAGCTGATGGAGACTTTTGTCCAGCCCGGAATAACTAGCACTCACATAGGTCAACACAAACGCCCGATTCACGGGGCACCGGAATAGAGACCAGGATGTGGGCTGCGCTCTGGGCTCAGATTTGTGCTGAAGACACAGTCCTGCAATTATTTTGTTGTGTTATTTTCAGTGCAAAGGGCAAGGGCTATTTCAGATGAATAAATTCGTCTCCCGCAGAGTTCGCCCCAAAAAACTCTTTCGTGGCTGATATTTAAAGAGAGAGCCTGGCATATCAAGACGAAGGGCAAACTGAAGAAAGGAAATCTTCTAGTAGCTGGAAGGCCTCTTACAGGAGGAAGAGATGTACATATTCTCGAACTCGTGTACGAGCCAATACGCCTATACACCCATAGCTGTGTTTGTAGATGAGGAGTGTGTGTCTTTGAAAAGATGTTTTATGTAAAAATGTTTCAGGGAAATGCTGGAGTTTGAACTCTAGGAGCGAGGCTTTCCGCCCAGAAACCAGTCGGCATCCCTGTACTTTCCCTCGGCTGCCCAAGCAAGAAACCTCCCCGTCGAGATGTAGATAAACTAGGCTAGTCCTAGTCCGTAATCCCGCGTATTACTCAATTTCAGCGACGGGCGGGACGCAGAGCCGTGCAGGTGCCGGCAGCTCCGCCGCTCCCTGCGCAAGCCCGGCGGCCCTGCCCCGCTCCCGGTGGCTCTGCCCCGCTCCCCGCGAAGGGCCCGGCTGCGGGACGGCAGGTGATGCGGGAACCGCGGCCGCAGAAACATGTGCGCCGCACACATCGGCACTGTCTTCTCTTGACAAAGTGGATGTGTGATTAATGCCGACCGACGGCTCCCCCCAGCCCTGCTCCCCCTCCCCTTTTCTCCTCCCTCCCGACCCCTCCTCCCAAGGTCCTCCGCTGGTTTCGATAAAAGGCAGGATCTAAGCTTTCTCTCCCTCAAATCAAAGAAGTGCTACGATTGGCGAAACGAGGGGCAGATGGGGTATTTTCAAACATATTTCCGAACAATATGCAGCCGAGACGCCCGAAGTTTCTCGGGAAGCGAACATTGCCTAGTAAAAAAATGACGGTAACTAAATCAGTCATTTGAGTCCCTGACGGGATATCGGGGGACGGGGGGCAACTCCGGTGGGTGACTCTCCTTCCCGGACTCTGCTCATTAGAAAATTAATAGGAGGCGCCGGAGATTTACCCCGGGGTGTCAGAAGGGGAACAGGACGGCCAAGGCCGAGACATCGGGGAGACCTCTGGCAAGCGAGGCTACGGGTAGCCGAGGTGCCCGTGGGCACTGCCCCGGGCAGCGTTCACCCCGCGCCCGCCCGCTCTGAGGTCTGCCCATCCCATCGCCACCGCGTCGGGGCTGGGTGGGCTGTGTTCAGCTGTTTTGCTGTGGCCGAGGCTGCTTTTTTATTTTTTTCTGCGGAAGGTTAAGGGGGTGCAAAGTAAGATTTATAGGCCTCTGTGAAAAAGTGAAAATTAAGGCAAGTCTTTCAGGTGTAAAATAAAGTTTCTTTTAATAAAGGAAATAAAGTTTTGAGATTTATTTGCTCAATTTTTAAGTTGATAAACTCCATATTATTCCAAAGGGAAAAACTCTCGCTTACTGAGTGCACAAGGCAGGATTTACACTCTCACAGAGAAGTCATACTCTGAAAGAGATGGTAAAGTGCTTCTGAGAGTGTTTATTTTCAGCCTCGCAGCTGACCGTCCCCCTAGAACTGCGTGAATTTTCTGCTGCCTTGGTTAAAGGGAAGCAATAGTTTTTACGGCCTCTACCACAACTTCAGTTGAAAAGGTTTGTATGAAAGATGGAGAGATTAGTGCCCCAGAGCTAGACTTTCTGCTGGGGAGCTCAGAGTCGTGCACAGTCCCAACGTTTTACTAGTCAGTATGCTTTTTACTGCAGAGTTTGACTGCTCTATCAAAAGCAATTTCTGGAGGGGTATTTTTGCACTGGGTTTCATTCTTATGTGGTCACTCGTTTCAAATCTTGAGGGGCTCAAAATCAAGGTATAACCGTTTAGTGAAAAATAACCCTCCCCAGCTCTCTACTACTAATGAACAGAAATGATTCCACTTTCATCTCGCCTCTCAGAAAAAATTTTTACTTAGAAAGAGCTGGCTGCTAATTGGGGGGCGCAGTTGCCTTTAATCTCTAACGCAGTGCTTGGAACCTACCCAGAATGAATTAAAATAAGTCTGATATACAAGAAGAAAACATGGCTTCCCAGTAAAACTCGTTTTATGATCACAGCTTGTGTGCCACGTCAAAACGTTAAGTTTAGGCATTTAGGGCATAAAGAATAAAAACTCCTTTCGAAAGTCACTAATGCTCACATTTGGTACTGGTTTAATCTTTTCTATTAGAAGTACAAGTAAGAAATACCTTTTGTTCTAATAAACTATGGATGAAGTACAAATCTGCATGTTTACATGTACTCTCTACGCTGAAATTGTCACCTGAACCTGTGGATAAATATATGTATTCCTCTCAAAAGAAGACTGTGAGACATTATAGAAGTGCTCTCTCCTCTTCTATGGTTTTGCTAGGAAGTAGAAAGGGTAAACAGTGTGCATGTTGTGCTGTTGTGCCGCTTTGGTTGGGAAAGCTGTAGATCACAGTTTCATGATAGCTCAGTGAGTTACCAAAAAAAAAAAAAAAAAAGAAGTAGACCCAGACATGGAAATGGCTCTAATAAAGTCCATGTTGTATGGTTTGCCTTGCAAGAGTAAATGCAGCACTGAACACATAGAAACTCCAAAATCTCAGAACCCTGTTCCCACTGGAGAAATTTTGTCGAGTTCCTATGGTAGGAAGGGCCATTAGCTTATTTGTTTGCTTGTTTGTTCTATTTATAGCCATTCCTATGGAGCTTATTCACAGAGCATCTGCATGCCCGCTGGAGTCAGATCTGGTTTCCCGCGAAGTCGCATCCTTATTCAGTAGCAGCACACTGGAAATATCTGCTAAAGAGGGAATCAACCCCCCTGCAGCCTGCGGCGCTGCCATTAGGGACCGGGGTCTGCACCCTTCCCGGGAGACTTCCACACAGGAACACAAAATAGTTAAATGAAATGAGCCTGAAAGCCACTCGAAATAACAACAGTGAGGTGAAATGTCTTGTGTTTGTGAAAGGATTTCAGAAAACAGGTGAAGAATTAAGATAGGACTGAATGCCATGCATATTGCATGTAAATGAAATATTTAATCTGCCATTTCATCTCTCCTGTGTGCTCAAACACCTTCAACAGTTCTTTGAACAAATATTTAGTTTCCAAGCTATAAATTTGTCTTATGCAAAGAGAAAGCTTTTAGGATCTCCAGTTTAAACTCGTTTGTACCACTTGTTGTGGTACTGAGAATTATCAAACTGGTCAGCTTACCTTTCCCACGAGAGGTAATTAACAGAGAGCTAGGGGCTGTGAGGGGTGGAATAAAAGAAAGAATAATAGCACTAAAAAATTTGTGAGCTCACAAATTGTGATTACCATACTTCCTAGTTTATTTCCTTCTTCAGTTAACTCCTGATTTCCTTTTTTCCCAATGTCTCTGCATTAACTCTGTCTTTATAGTAATACTGCAACATATTAAGAGTCCTTAATAATATAATTGTCAAAACTGTTAAGCAGAGGAACTGTCAGAGTATTCTTCACTCTGCCAGGGGAGTTATCTAAAATGAAAGTATCTGTGCCATATTCTCTCCTGACGTCCAAGAAAATCGCAGGGATTGATTGGTATTTTAGTGTGCTGGGTAGGGATGAAATGGGGTGAGATACGAAAGGGAGAGAGGGAAGGAGGATCCTTCTGAAATGCTTCAACAGAGGTAAGTTTCTCCACTTCCAGGGAGAAGAAAGCTGGCCATGATGTCAGTGAGGTAGTGGCTTTTGACAGGCAGGTGAGGGGCCCCTTTCCCAGTCCCAGTCTTCAAATGTGGGGGTTGGAGGGGATCAAGAACCTTTCCCAGTGACCCCACACTACTTAGCATTTATGGACGGATAAAACTGAACATTGGACAGGACTCCCCAAAGGAAAAGAACCTTTCAGTGTAGCCATCAACCTGTCATCACTGCAATAAAGGTGTAATGCACAGGAGTGCTGGTAAGAGCCCGGAGTTTATTTCCTGGCCCTGTCACATGACATCGGACCAGGGTTACCAAAGGTTACCCCCTCACATGGAAAGGATCAGTGGTCATCGGCCCCAGCAGCTGCTTCTCTCTTCTCCTGTCTCAATTTTATATTCAGCTCATGCGCGTGCCTTGTTAAAAATGCAAACCTGGCAACCCTGATCAGCTACAGCCACAGATGATGAATTGCATGTTTGCTCACAGCCTGTAACACCGCTGAGGGCACGACCAAAGGCTTGAACACTTTTTTGCATCCACCTCATATCCCTGCAAGAGTTCCTTTTCCCAGCTGGTGGAGACATATCAGTCGGGTCTCATCCCAACATTGCAATGCTTTTTCCAAACAAGTTATTTGTTGTCTTCCAAGTCAGTCCCTCTGCAGTGATCTGCTTTCATTCGTGCAAATTGGAATGTTTTTTGGCTGGGCGTTGCAGAGTCAGACCTTCCATGCATGTGGTACTGTGAAACCAGCATCAGGAGTTCTATGGGAAAGCTACACAAAAACTTGGGTTGTGTCATTCCTTGTCACGAAAGTTCTTTTTTCATGAGATATGCAAGCTCTGTTTCAGTCACTTGGCTGGTGCAGAGGGGCACCATAGCAGCAATAACAGGGAAGGCCTGGAATCGGGAAAATGGAATGGGAGTAACCAGAGACTACAGGATTAAAAATAAAGGCTGTTTTCCACAAAATGTTAGTCATGATGGCTTTGCTGTGGCTTCCTCCAGACAGGCACTTGTCAGACAACACTGTCCTACCCAGGGTGTGGGTGTAAGTAAATGTCTTTCTATGAAGCCTTGCAATAAAATCTACCACAGAACGTAAGAGAGTGCAAAGCATTGGTTACAGATCTTGGAAATTTACATTACTTTTACAGAGGGTTTGGGTTATATTTTAGATCTATTTAGTGTTACAGAGCCAAGCAGTGGTGTTGCAGAGAGAAAATACTTGCTACTTCTAAAGATCCAGAACTATGTCTGAGCTCTTTGATTCAACTTCCCACACCACTGTGTAAAATACCAGAGGTAGGGTGGCCAGGAATGCCTGCACTGACCCTGCTCCAGAATGGGCCTGATGCTCCACGTGGATCAGGCAGATCCAGACTGGCTTTGTGCAGGTTGATAGTAGGAGGCCTCCAGTCACTCCTCCAGTAGCAAGAATTATTAGGGCTAATGATCACTTAATCATATATTTTCATTGTTATTGCTACTGTTGCTCCTTACCACTGTAAACAGGACTCTGTGGAGTGTGGATAAAGCAGAGAATGCTGAGATGTCCCCTGCCCTGGAGTGTTTTCCATCTACATGTAGGAAAAGAAGACAGGGTGAACACTGAAAGAATTGGGAAACGCAAGACAGTAGCTTACCTGACCAGCATATGCTTAAGGAGACAGGTGGCTTGAAACAGAGCTGACAGTAAGACTTTTTTCATGAGAAAATCTTAAATCGATCTTTAATCTACAATGTTTTGGGAGTTCCATTTTGATTTCCTAAGAGGGAAAAAGGGAAAATTTCAACATGATCAGAACAGGGGGAAAAAAAGGTGGTACAAAATAGAAGTGCAAGTGAAAAATGTGAAGCTTTGCCATTAAAAAATTATTTGTTCTTTCAATTAAAATCTACTCAAATGACAACTGGGTTGTTTCCAATTCAGATGTTGTACAGCAGCTGCATAATGTCTGGGATGCCCCTAAGTAGATGAATTGGGTTACAAACTATTTGTCCCTTTTCCAGAGACTCTTGGAAGAGTACTGTAAAGTGATCCTGATGAACAGGGTAAAGGGGTGGGTTGTTCTTATAATCCTCAAATATCAATATGAATAGCAAAGACATTGTTTCTCTTTAAAATACTACAAGCAATAATATTCAAAGTTCAGGTTTTACTCCCTAGAAAAGCTGATAACTGATCACTACTGCAGTCATGACCATGAAGTAACTAATATTATCCCAATTTTACAGGCTAGGAAATGGAGTCAGAAAGATTAGGACTTGCCCAAGGCCACAGAGCTAGCAGGCAGGCAGGAAGAAAACTCCAGATTTCCTGGCTCCCACTCTCCTCCTAAATTAATCATCCACACTCCAGTGACGTCTAAACAGTTGGTTTTTTTCACTGAGATAAAAAGTATCCTTCTTCAAATGGTTAAAATACGTCATGAAGTTCCACCCAAAACCCGTGTCACAGAATCAGGCACTGCTGGAAAGTGATTTATTATGTTTTGGAGCAGCTCTGCAATCTCCTGCACAACACAACAGAACGTGTGAGTGCCACTGAAGTACAGTCACGGCTTCTGCTCTCTGGACTAACCAAAACAGGCTACATGGAAGAGATGCAATGTGCATCAGAAATGGTAGGAGAACAAAGGCTGCCAGAGGATGCATAAAATTGAAGTGGATTTTTTGCAACGGGTCCACGCCTTGACTACAGCAAAATCCCCTGTCACTTCAGCTAAGCTCTTGCTCATCCAACTGCACAGGTAAAGTGACAAGTAATGGTTGGTTAAACTACTCAATATGTGACATGCCCAGTCCTGGGCCATTATAAATCCAATATATTTATTCCCCTCCAGATGATTAAAAAACTCTTTATACAGAAATGAGATACATAAGTGGGCACAAGCGCTTAAGCAGGAGAGTCCAATGCAGCATTTCACTGAGAGATGTGATTGATAATTCATCTTGGATTTAGCAGATGTAGATCAAGAGGTTACCGCTGTTTTCAATCCAGCTGTAAAAAAGGGGATGTCCATCCCTCAGCCATGGCATCTGGTGTGTTAATTTAAACTGAAATCATGTTAGGTTAATTAATAACAGTAGCTGTGAGTGAAGCAGTTGAAGGTAGCTAGCTCTTCCACCTTGTCAGCAAAGCTGTCAGAGTTCAGGAATTAGAGAGACTAATTAGTGTGTTCCAGCAGTGGTTTCTATAATCTTATTTTCCATTTCATTGCAATGCACTAAGAGGTGCTGTGTCTATCAGTTGTGCTGTCATAGCTGTGAGGTGGTAGCTTACAGCTGAGCACATCATCATTGCTGGAGTTGCCTGTCAGGCACACTGAGGGTGACCTGCTCTTCCCTGCTCAGCCGAGGCCTCCTCCATTTCAAAAGAAATTAGTTTCAATGCTTTATATCCAACCTCTTTGCAGAATTGGTCTGGGTTTGAGATGAGAATCTACACGGAGACTTGTGGGAGCCCTTTATCTCAGCTGAGTTTCATTTAATTACATTTAGATTAGATGAACTTACTGCAAACCAACAGAATACACTCAGTCATGCTGAACTAGGAAGTTATTGAAAGGATCACACTGTGCTAATGAGAGTCTACTCTTCAAAACTCATGCAAATTAAGATAGGATCTCAGTTTAAAACAAAATGGCCTTCCCTCAGTACCTCCAAACGTGAACATTCTTGTTCTGAACAAGTTCCTATGTTCTTCCTTATCTTCACTGGCAGCTCAGGTTTGTCAAACCAGGAAATTCACCTTGGGCTGAGATGGGGTGTGGATCTGTGGTGGAACAGCAGGTCCTGTGTGGACATCCTCCAGCATTTCCATGCGTGAACAAGTCTTTGCCCTCCAGTCATCAAGAACAGTCTGTATGTTGAGCTTTGTCACACAAGTTCTACAGATTTCAAAGTACAAATTACTCTGTCGACTTGCCTGGTTCATAGGTCAGATCCACCTTCTCTGTTGTATCGTACGTAGGCATCTGAAAGCCAATGCTCTGGTTTTATTATACATGAAAATCCTCTGAAAGGTGTTGGTCAGCCCAATACAAATGTCCATCACTGTGTTGATTGTGAGGTGTACAAGTCGGAAGAATTGCTTTGATTAACTTCTACTCTACAAAGGGTGTGCAAAGACTTCCAGACAGGATGCTGAGGTAAGAGGAGGGCTTAATCCTTTAAATAGTGCACCTAAAGTGCATCTAAAAGTAGGTACTTGCACATTGGAACTCCAGTTCTTCAGTGTTCAAAAGAGGTTACTGTGCTTTAGGAATGATCTCTTACTAGTGTGAAGGCTTGATGCCATGGAATATACATGGAATATACAGTCTATGGGCATATATACAGCCTAATGTCTTTCATCTCCCTGCAGGGCTTGGAAGACACTACATTCTCATTTGGAACATCCTTAACTCATACATGCGATCCTGTCTCAGAAATAAGGAACTGGCTTGTGTTCCAGATCACTTTCACTGGGACAAATGAAGATCTCCTTTTATGTGTCAGAGGTCTAGGAAGACACACTTGACATATTTTGGGGCATCTACCCCATGGAGATCTGTTGCAGAGACAGTTCTTGTGGGGGAGGTAGAAACAGGGTCTCTCTAAATGTTGTGCTATCAGCAGGAAAATACTTGACAAACACACAGCTAAGGAGTAAAGAGAGTGAGTAACATCCATGTAGAAAGACATGAGCTGCGAATTCCCCTCTACTCAAAGAACTATCAAGTTTAGGACACTTCTTTCTTGATTCCCTGTCATCATCATGATATGCTCTGGTTTCCCTTCAGCTCCTGGTGGCTGGATTGGAAAATCAGACCCTTTGGCCCTCTCAGCAGCTGCACTTCCACTGTCCAATTTTCATGCTGATATATCCATTTGATTTCATCCTAATCTACACAAAGTTCAGATTTCTTAGGGCTGGGAGAGTTTTGACCTATCAGGCACCAGAGTGGTTATTAGATGGGATTAATCCATCTGCCATGCAAAGATTCTTTCAAGAGTACTCAAGTTTTTTTGGGTTTGAACGCCTTTGGGTCTTTTTTTAATTATTACTTTTTCCCTTTTCCAACATGCACTTTTAGCACTTTAAACAGATTTTAACCCTTCATAAGACATGAGTTTGTGTGTGCATGTGAGTGTGCAAGTATGTGCCTAACCCTCTAACCCGGGAGCAATAAGTTAAGGGGTTGGTTTACAAACCCAGATTTCCAAAGCCCTAGATCTTGCACGGATCTGGCATGGAAAACTCAGAGAGCAGCCAGAAATCAAGTCCTCTCCACTCCCACCCTTTTTATTTCTGTGAATGAGTATGTAAGAGACCTATAAATCTAAAACTGTGCAGGCGTGGAGGAAATCATAAGAGTCAGCCTGGTGATATTACCGTGGGGAGCTGTGAAATCACTGAGGATTTATACAAGCACACACAGCAATGCTGTCATTAAAAAAAAAAAATTAAATGTGAGGATGGCTGTTCTGCTCTGTGTTGCGTGTGGCAGCCACCTCAGACACATGGTTTTGGTACCTCCCCTCTGTGCTCTGCTCGGGAACTCCAACCCAAGGGCAGAAATTTTTCCAGCCCCACCAGCGCTCTGGAAATCAGCTTTTGCTTGGGCAGTGTAAAGCAAAATATTTCTGGCTTGGTGTCTTTGCATTTGGGGAAGGGCTTGTAGGAGAGAGAAGTGATTTCTGCTGCTGCACCCAAAGCTCATGGAGGTCGCAGAGGTCAAGCTCTGGCCAAACTGGTACTGGGACCAGCTGCATAATCTGGGCCCAAAACCATTGCCCTTGGTGCTCTTGGGCCAAGAGGATGCTGATGACCAACCAAGCAGGCCATGCAGCTTACTTAAGGGAGGTAGAGAGCATTGAATTCTATCTACCTGCCCAGGGGTACTCTCATAGCTTCAGGGGAACGGGATCTTCATAGGATTCTTTTATTTACAGCATCAGTGGTTATATTTTCTACACTGGGAGAGAAAAAATGGTATCTGGACAGAGAAAAAATGGCCCTGGCCAGCCAGGTACATCCTCCCTTTGATGCCAGGGTGGGGGACTGGCGCAGGAAACAGCTCCAGAAAGAGACAGGTGAGAGAGGGACGAGGGTGGAAGAGAGAGATTTCTCTCTACCCTTCCCCATCCAAAGGCCACCGCGAAGGTGGTTTGCTCCCTTCCTTGAAAGAGGGCCCCTTATAGAGGATAAGGCCCCGGTTTCAAAGAGGGCGGCTCGCCCAGTAGCGCTGTGCCCAAGGGGCCGGCAGATGCTGTGGAGTCCGGGGGTCCCCCATTCCCTCCCGGCCGGGGCCAGCAGCGCTGCGGGGCCGGAGGTCCCGCCTTCAGGCCCCCTCGCCCGCCGGAGCCGCTTTTCCAGGGCCCTTCGTGGCAGCGCCCGGGGGGCAAAAAAACACGGCAGGGGCTTAATTGCGCTCTGCCGCCTACAGCCCCGCCCGTTTCAGGGCCGGGGGCAGTATCCGAACGATCCTGTTGTCTCTGCTGGGGGGATGTGTACGATAATAACGTTCAGGCAATTAGCAACACGCCGTCTCCCGCAAAGCCGGGCTGCTCCCTCCAGCTGTCCCGGGAGAAGTTGTACTGCGGAGCACAGCGAGCAGCGAGCTCATCTCATTCTGCCTGCAGCCCTTTGCTGCTCGGTCAGAGTGGATTTGCGGTTCGATGTCCTTAATCCAAAACCCACGCGTGAGGGGATAAAACCTCCCATGAAGGGGCAAACTGCGAAGTCCTACCCCTTGTCTCTCCCCTCTGTAGCCCTCAGGCATGTTCCTTCCCCGCACCGGGGGGTGGTTTGGAGCACAGACTCTCAGCTTTAATCCCATTTCTAGTGACTTTCCTGCACCCAGCCTGGATGCCAGGAAACGTTTCCCTTGCAACTTTTCATTCTGCTTCTTCTCTCCGAATTCTGAGGGCTCTTTTCCCTTCCCTTCCCTTCCCTTCCCTTCCCTTCCCTTCCCTTCCCTTCCCTTCCCTTCCCTTCCCTTCCCTTCCCTTCCCTTCCCTTCCCTTCCCTTCCCTTCCCTTCCCTTCCCTTCCCTTCCCGTCCCTTCCCTTCCCTTCCCTTCCCTTCCCTTCACTTCCCTTCCCTTCCCTTCCCTTCCCTTCCCTTCCCTTCCCTTCCCTTCCCTTCCCTTCCCTTCCCTTCCCTTCCCTTCCCTTCCCTTCCCTTCCCTTCCCTAAACTTCCCTAAACTTCCCTAAACTTCCCTAAACTTCCCTAAACTTCCCTTCCCTAAACTTCCTTGCCGAAAGCTTCCCTTCTCCCTTCCCTAAACTTCACTTCCCCTTCCCTAAACTTCCCTTCCCTTCCCTAAACTTCCCTTCCCTTCCCTTCCCTAAACTTCCCTTCCCTTCCCTTCCCTAAACTTCCCTAAACTTCCCTAAACTTCCCTAAACTTCCCTAAACTTCCCTAAACTTCCCTAAACTTCCCTTCCCTAAACTTCCCAAACTTCCCTAAACTTCCCTAAACTTCCCTTCCCTAAACTTCCCTTCCCTAAACTTCCCTAAACTTCCCTAAACTTCCCTTCCCTAAACTTCCCTTCCCTAAACTTCCCTTCCCTAAACTTCCCTAAACTTCCCTAAACTTCCCTTCCCTAAACTTCCCTTCCCTAAACTTCCCTAAACTTCCCTAAACTTCCCTTCCCTAAACTTCCCTTCCCTTCCCTAAACTTCCCTTCCCTTCCCC